>NC_056725.1:1579173994-1579466494 GCF_019279795.1 Protopterus annectens
CTATTTAATATTTTATATAAAGTTCTTTTACCTCATACAGACATGGACAAAATTTAAAAGACATGCTTGTTCATGATTTTGTGTCTCCTGATATCAATATTAGACATTCAGCTGCATTTGGTACCTTTCCCCTGTAATAACTGAAGTACTTGTCCGTTTGTGGTATGTTGTTTTACAAACATAAATACTGTTAGATTTTATCCAACTGGAACTTTCTTGCAAACTGAAGGCATTACTTATGCCCTTAAATGCCCCTGTGATTTGTTCTACATTGGGGAGAGCAAAAGGATGTTTAGAACAAGGTTCCAGGAGCATGTCAGGAGCATTAGGAAGCAAAAAGTGGAAAGTTCTGTTGCAGTCCATTTTAAACGACAACATGATAGTGATTTCTCATTATTACAAAGTACAGTTCTTGAAAAAATATATATTAAAGTGGGGACAATTTTATATTAAAAGATAAACTCCATAAGGAATCTTTTTTATATTGAAATATAATACCTTAATGCCTTCTGGTCTTAACTGTGAAGTAATTTGGAGACACTATTTGTTTTATTGAATAATTAATTTTTATGTTTTATATACATAAAGGGATTGTTTTAAATTGTCTGTTACTCCTTGAAGGCTGTTGAGCCCAGGTGCTAGTGTGTGATTAACAAAATTTCTTCTTGGGTCAGTAGTCTGTTTTATTTTTTCTTCTTTTTGTGGTGTGTACACTTTACTGATTATTTTACAAAAGGTAGCAAGTTTTATTTTTGTTTCTCCCTTGCAAATTGAAATATCTACTTTTTGCCTCTCTGATCATCTTCTGGTATTCTGTTTCCAACCTCTCTGTTAATTACATAATGATGAATCTCCTAGCAGTCTGCAGGCTCTCCACACTACTTCCTACTCTGCACCCCTGTAATTTTAGATATCCAGGATAAAGCAGGAATATTTACTGTGTAGGAGCTGGAAGGAGTAAATGTTACATACTACTGAAGTACACAACTCGATTTAGTTAAGTCCAGCTAACTCACAAGTATTGCTCTAACTGTTTAGGGTTACCACCTGTCCCCTCTTTGCAAGGGACAGTCCCACTTTGGGCAGTTGTGTCCTGTAAAAAAAAAAAAAAACTAAAAAATGGCAAATCTCCTGAGAATTTAAGACAAAATATATTTCTTAAGTTTTCTTTAATAGTTGCACAAAAGTTATTTTGCATCTGGAACACAAATATTATATGAAATAGTATAAGCAACTCAAAAGCTACAAAAATAAGCTTTTATGTTGGCAAAAAAGTGAAGCTCTGTCCTTTGCACTGGCTGTGGGTTTGTTTTGCCCTGCAAAATCTCACATTTCTGCAAAAGATGTCCCACTTTGGGTATTTGAAAAGGTGGCAACCCTGTAAGTGTTCAACAGGCAATTGGTTCAAATTCCTAAGTAATATAGTTTCTCTCTGTAGATGCTGGGTTGTTTTCTTCCAAATGTTGAATTCTGCCAATATAGAGATGATCTGGCAGGATTCTTCTAGAGATGCAGTTTCCTGGATTTGTAACCAGTACATAAAATAATTTATCATATCAGACTACTTCTCCAAATGAAAACAATGGGTAATTCTCTCTCTTAATCATTCTACTTAGGTTTCAAGGATCAATACAAATGTAGATCTCATCTTTCTTCACAACCCTAACCATAAATCTATTCTTCTTAATGATACCGGTACTTTCTACACATTTCAATTCCTGCTCGATTAATTCCAGAGTGCTATTAGCACCTTTGGAGCAAGTACTGCTGACACCAAATCGGGTTTTGTTTAAGTGATATCCTCCTGGTACACGTCATAAGCTGCATATAAATAAGAACGCAGGATGTCATCACTACAACTCTGCACAGTATGTCTGTGTGAATTATACTATATACAAGTAGTCTGTGGTTTTGTATTGTAATTTAGTTTAACCACTCTTAGCTTCTCATAAGCCAAACAACCCAAAATATTAGTAGAAATAACTTGTGCTATTTGAGAAAGAATGTTGTATTTTTCAAACTACACGTATATGTGTGTGTGTGTGTGTGTGTGTGTGTGTGTGTGTCAGTAGATTTTGAAGCAATGGTAACACCCTGTAAGTCTGAACAGGGTAACAATGAGGACAGAGCTCTCTGCTCACTACTTTGACATTAAAAGTATCCACATTATGCTCTGCAGCTTTGTTTAGTTTAAACTCAGCACTGCCCATTACAGTTCCACATTTCACTCCAACAGTTTTATTTGTACCCTTGTCTCACGTCTCTCTGGTGCACTGCTATACTTTACTGTATCATCTCTTAAACTGAACAGCACAAATACACTCCTCATTTTGATATTTCCTTTCATCACACTACAAATTCATTTGAACTCATCTGTGTTTGCTTTTGCACATCTCAGAAAAAAAAGCCTTATTTTAATGCAGACGCTGCAAAACTGATTAAATGCATGACATCAATTCATGTCTATGTTACAGCCACATTTACTTCCAGGAGCATGGATTAAGCATAACTGCATGTGTAGTTATCTGTACTCACAATATTTTTTCCATAACCAGGCTGCCAATCAAAACCATGATGGCAGAAACTGTGAGTCCTTACAAATTCAGAAGTGTAGCTTACAACAGATGTATTTTTTTACACACATTACTTATAAATATTTCAAACTCAGATTATTAGACCTCAACTTATGGGCATAACTAAAATCAAAGCTCATCCTTCATGGTATATACAGGAATAATTTCAGCTGCCTGAGCTTTGTTTTTTTTTTTCAAACACCTTTATTGAATTATCACTTGTGACATAGGCAAATTTACATTCATATAAAAATAATCATATAAAAATAATTTACATTCATATAAAAATAATCAAACTATATTAATATAACATTATACTTCACATATATTGCTATACATCATATAACCAAAGCAATTACATAAATTATTAAATTCCTGCCTTTTGTTAAACTCAAAACATCTTCATTAAACCACCACTCACTATATAGGCAATCATACATTTATATAAATGAAAACAAACCATACCAACACAATCCTAGTCACAAGCATTCTACATCACACACCATACCAACACATTCCCAGTTGCAAACATCATACATCACTTAAAATCTACCCAATCTTTCTCAAACATTACATAGCCTATTTAAGTCCTGCCGCCTTTTAGACCTCATTCCTCCCTTGTATGCACTGTTCTCACAATTCCCATTTTATCCTATGTAGTTTGCCTCCTAACCCTTTCTAAAGATCTCATTTCCATATGTTTTACCTCTGTCACTATAGTCACTACTCCCAGTATAGTTTGTTTAGATTTCGATTTTCATTTTCTAGTAATTGTTTTTTTGACAGCCACCATTATTAGACACAAGGCCTTACCATGTCTAGAGAATTCCTATTCTATACCACAGCTCAGAAAAATCACCTCCCTCATCAGACGAATCTGCCCACCCAGCATCTCCGACAGTGCACCCTGCAGGCAATCCCTAAAGTCCACCAACTCACCGCACTCCCAAAAATATGTTCGCAATTACCTCTGTCTTCCTCTTCAAACCTCCAACAATTGCTGTCTGACTGAGGAAAAAATTCTCTGAAGTCTGCTTAGAGTATAAAAATATCTATGTAAACATTTCCAGGCAAAATTCCTAAATCTTCTAGATTTTGTTGAATACTTGGGAGACATACATATATCCTCCCATTGTTTCGGTGTGAATTGCTTATCCAATCTCTCTTCCCAATCCTTTCTAACATCCTTTGATTGATTCTTATAGTGATCATGAAATAGTTTGTATGCTCTACTAATTATTCCATTTGTAATGGCAGCTTCTGTTCTAGATTCTACTAAAAACTCTACCAGTGCTGATCTTTCATTTAGGACCCCCTACTTCTTTCTATTAGTCTATACTCTGATATCTTTGCTCTTGAGTTCATAGGTATTAGCACACACCTTGCAAAATATGAGTAGCTTGCTAGTAAACTAAGATAAGATAATGTAATGCATTTGTTATTAGGTATTCTATGAAGACAAACTTCCTTGATCATTCCCAAGGTTTGGTTTATCCTCTTCAGCAATCAGCATTTGAGATCTTTTCCCAGAATTTGCCACACTTGGGCAGATTACTTGTCTTTTTTGCAACACATGATTTCAAATCTACTACACAGAAGGCACTGATCGCTGCCACCCACCAGTTCACCATCCTGACACTTGTTAGCAGTCTCCTGAGCATGAATTGCAATAAAAAGAAATGCCACCCTCAGTGCAAACAGCTGACATATAAATATATACATGCACACACACATACAGATATATGCACACACAAACAAATATATTTATTTACCCGACTTACAGGGACTCCCAACAGTCAAGACAGGTTATAAGCTATTAACATGCTGTAACCTACAAGCATGTGCCTAGTGGTTTTACCTTTTTAACAAGTTAATAAAATGAAACAATAGTAAGAGTGAGGGCGTTCCTGATTCACTGATGTATCATACATTAACATTATTTAATTTCCAAGCAGTAAATCTGCCCACTCATGGAGCCAGAACTACACCATAATCAGCAAGACAGCTGAGCAGTGGGAACATTAAACCAAAAAAGGACAAATTCCAAAGATACATATAGGGAAGTCTGCATGGGGATGGAGTGTCACAGATCCCGGGGCTACAGAAGCAAGGTGCCCGAAGAGTAAACCATGAAAGAACTGGAAGCAGCTGCTACTAAAGAAGTGGATAAGACTACATTTTGGGTCAATTGTGGTCAACTGTGAAGACACCATGTGACACCACAGGACCCCAACCCTGGAGGAGGGGCCTAAAGCTCCTTCCTCTGGCGGGCAGTTGTGAATTAATTATTAGTTAACAGAAACATCTGCTCACTTGTGGGATGGGACACCTCCCTAGTAGTAGTACATTCAGGAGTAGAGGTTTCTTCTAGAGTTACTTCTATCCGGAATGGAGAACACCTTCTCAAGAGAAGTGTGTAAAAGTGGGGAGGCCACTAGTTGAAAGGAAGGGCATGTCCTGGTCCCAAAACAAAGGCATCTGAAAGAGGAAATGCCATCAAGAAGAGTTACTTTCATTTCAACCTTCATGCTGCATGGTCAGGAGAAAGTACAGTTGTGTACACTTACCATAAATGTAGATGTTCCGAGTGTATTCACTGTTGCAGTCATCACATTTCGGTTATCTGCTTGCAGTAGCCCTCAGTCGGCCTGATTATCAAAGTCTTGGGTCCTGTGTCTGTTGCTGTCTCATCTTCCATGACGTCAGGTAGTCAAGGGTATAAAGCATGCAGCCGACGCCATTACATCAGTTTTTCTTGCCTCAGATATCAGGTGACCCCCATAATGGGAAGCAATTATATACAAGGTTACACCTCCAACAAAAAAGCAAATACACCAAAAAGCTTTAAGCATAGTAAACAAAAATAGAGGTATAGTCAATAGAAGTCAGGGGGCTGGAGGGAGGGTAACCAGGACTGCAACAGTGGAAACACTCGAACATCTACATGTCTGGTAAGTGCACACAACTGTACTATGTTCTTCGTGTTTCACTGTTGCAGTTAGCACATTTGGGTAGATTCCCAAAGCTAAGGATGAGAGGAGGTAATTAGATAGCATTAGGACCAGCTATAAGGCCCTGCAAGACTGCAGTGGCAAATCCAACTCTGAACTTAGAAAAAATTGGCAAGTGGTAATGCTTAGTGAAGGTATGTACAGAACTCCAGGTAGCAGCTTCTAGGATGTCCCTGGTAGTGACACCTCTGAGAAAGGCTGTAGAGGTAGATGCAGCCCTGGTAGAATGTGGTATTATCCCCTGTGGGGTAGGTTTTCCATGATGCTTATAGCAGAAATGAATACAATGGCCTATCCACTTAGAAATGGTTTGCTTTGAGATGGCCTTCCCATCTGCCCCTGCAGCAAATGCAACCAGCAGCTTTTCAGATTTCCTGAGAGGCTTAGTCCTGTCCAAGTAAAATCTAAGTTGTCTCTGTGCATGTCCAAGGAGTGCAGTATTTGTTCCCCTTTCTTCTGTGGATTAGAAAAGAAGGTTGGCAAATGAATAGACTGATTAAGTGCCACACTGGATACCACCTTGGGCATGAAGGAGGGATTGGTCCTAAGGGACACTAAGTGCTATCCATTTAGAAATGGTTTGCTTTGAAATGGCCTTGCCCTCTTGTCCCTGTAGCAAAGCTGACTAGCAGCTGGTCAGATTTTCTGAAATATTTAGTCCTTTCCAGATAGAACCTAAGCTGCCTGTGCATGTTCAGGGAGTGCAGGATCCTTTCCCCTTTATTCTGAGGATTAGGGAAAACGGTTGGCAAATTAATGGATTGGTTTAAAGCCACACTACACACAACCTTGGGCATAAATGATGGGTTAATCCTGAGGGAAACCCTGTCCGCATAGAAGATAATGAAGGGTTCCACGGCCATAAGGGCCTGCAATTCAGACACTCTTCTTGCTGAAGTGATGGCTAGAAGCAGAGTTGTTTTCCAGGAGAGGAATTTTAACTCTGCTGAAGCAGCAGGTTCAAAATGTGGAAGCATGAGTTTTTCCAGTACAAAGTTAAGGTCCTAGACTGGAGTAGGAGCTCTCCTGGGGGGGGGGTCTTAAATTTTTGGCTACTCTCAGGAACTGTTTCACTGGAGGATGAGAGAAGGGTGGCTCAGTATTATAAGTTGATGGCAGAGGCATGAATCTTAATTGAACAGAAGGATAGGCCTTTGTGGAGCATTTCTGTTAAGTGATCTAGTATATGAGGTAAGCTGGGCACACAGTTGTGTCGATTCCTTGAGAGTGGCTCCAAGAACAGTATCTTTTCCACTTTTCTGAATAAGATTTTCTAGTACTAGGCCTCCTTGCCTCAAGGATGACATCCAGCACCTGTTTACTGAGGGTTGCTGGTGATGAGTTCAGGGGATGAGCCAGGCTGCTAGGTTCAGGGTTTGTAGCTGAGGATGCAAAATCTGGCCCTCCTGCTGGGACAGCAGGGAGGGGGTCTGAGGGAGGTGCCATGGTGGCATTACTGTCAGACTGCGCAAAAGTGGGTACCAGTGCTGGCGTGGCCAGTCTGGTGCAATCAGGATTGTCCTTGGCTTGTCCTCTTTGATCTTTAGTAGCACCTTCGAGAGGAGGGGCAGAGGGGGAAAGGCATAGATTAAGAGGTTTTCCCATGTAAAGGACAGGGCATCCAGTTTCCATGCTTGGCTGTGGGGAGTTCTGGTGCAATATTTGCTCAATTGATAGTTCTGAGGGGAAGCAAAGAGGTCCACTTCTGGTGCCCCCCCACCTGTGGATCAGAAGTTTGAATGATCTGGGTTCCAGTTTCCACTCATGTGGGTCTATTAGATTTCTGCTCAAGTCATCTGCCAGTGAATTTAGTTTGCCTGGCAGGAATTGAGCTTGCAGGTGCACTTGATTGCTCAAGGCTGCGTTCCACAGAGCCATGGCTAACCTGCAGATTGGGTAGGAATGGGTTCCCCCCTGTTTATTTATGTACCACATAACTGTGGTGTTGTCTGCCTTTATCAATAGTTGCCTGGAAGAATAAGGCATTTGAAGACTGTCAGAGCATTTGGTAGACCTAACATTTATTTTCGATTGATATGCAGGTGCATTTGCTTTGGTCTCCATTTGCCTTGAATGCACTGTCCTGCCATGTGAGCCCCCCCATGCACAGTCTGATGTGTCTGTTGTTAGGGTTTGGGTGGCAGGGGATTGAGTGAAAGGGAGTCCTTTATTGTGGTAGCAGGCCTCTGCCCACCAAAGGAACTCTGCCCTTAGGCAAGGAATGATAGGAATCATTGTTTCCAGGTCCTGAGAATGTTGACACCAGAGAATTTTTAAGTACCACTGAAGTTTCCTCATAAGCAGTCTTGCATATGGAATTAGTAGAATGCGAGAGGCCATGAACCCTAGGGCTTGCAGTATTTTTCTTGCAGATAGGTTTTGGTGGCCAGTAGATTGAAGTAGCTTGTCAAATAAGTTTGTTTTTCTGCAGTGAGGAATGCCATCTGGGAAGTTGTGTTTAAGTTTGCTCCCAGGAATACAATCCAAAGGCTGGGTACCAGATGTGATTTCTTTTCAGTGATTGTGTACCCCAGTGGCGTTAGAAGTCTCTTTACAAATGTTAGGTGTTGGAGTAGCAATTCCTGACTGTCCGCCTGAATCAGGCAATCGTCCAAGTATGGGTAAATTTGAATTTTTCTCTGCCTGCAATATGCAATGACTGGAGCTAGGCATTTTGTGAACACCCTGGGCGCAGTAGATAAGTCAAAAGGAAGTGCAGAGAACTGATAGTGCATAGAGCCTGCCCTGAAACACAGATATTTCCTGCAAGATTCCCTTATGGGGACATGTAGATAAGCTTCTTTTAAGTCCAGGGTGGATAGCCAGGAGTCCTTGGCTAGCATAGGAAGCAGCTGTTGGAGAGTAAGCATTTTGAACCTTGGAACCACCTGGAAGGTGTTGAGAATAGACAGATCCAGGATAGGGTGCCAAGAGTTTTCTTTTCTGGGTACCAGAAACAGTCTGGAGTAAAAACCTTGTCCCCTTTGCTCTGCTGGGACAGGCTGAATAGCCTTGATACTGAGAAGAGAAAGTACTTGCTTTTGGGCCTCTGCCCACTGGTTTGGGGGGAGGTCTGGCTATCTGCTTGGGTTGGCAGTGAGTGGAAGTAGAATCTGTATCCCTGGGATACAATGTTCAAGACCCATCTGTCCTGGGTGATGTACTCCCCAGTTTTTTTTGCATGCAGGGCGAGTTTTCCTCCTAAGGGTGCAAGCACTTGGGCAAGGCTCGGAAGAGTTAAGGATAAGTCATTGTGAGATTTTATTATAGGAAGGTGGCTTACTACTCCCTGTTTTAGAGGTGGGAGCACTCCATTGCTTAGATCTGTTCATACACTGAGACTGTAATCTTGGTGGTCTGCTGCACCAGGGCTTGGATTGAAGGTCTGGGAAGGACTGGAAAGGACCAGTTTTTAGAAGGCCAATGCCTACTGAATCTAGGTGGTTGTACCTGAAGGAAATCTTTAACAGTTTGCATAGATTTTGCTTTTTCCTCCATCTTTTTGAGGACTTATTCTGCTTTATTGCCAAACAGGCATTTTTGGTTTAATGGTGCATCGAGTAATTTTGCTTTGACATGATCTGGCAGGATTTGTTCCTTAAGCCAAGCATGCCTTCTAAGAACAGACTCAGTGACAGCAGCCCTGCAAGATACTTCTAAGGCATCAAAACCACATTGCAAAGTATGTTTTCCAACTTGGTTAGCAGAATGCATTAACTCTTGTAAATCTTTATGTTCTGCACTATCAGGAATCAACATCATTTTTCTGTTTAATTAGCTCCACAATATGCTGCTGATTCTTTAACATATGAAACTGGCAATTTAAAGCCCTGATGACAAGAGTATCAGAGGTGTATACCTTCTTACCTCCATCTGTCTAAAGCCCTAGAGTCCCTGATCAAAGGGGTAGGGTTTTTGGCTGTTGTAGCTTTAATGCCTTTAGGTCCCTGGGAAATTGTCTCTGGATCCGCAGTAGGATTCTTAAAGAGGAATTTGTGGGAGTCAGGTACTCTAATATCTGTCAGGTTTCCTGGGAACTGGAGGCAAAGTATCAGGGGTAAGTCTGGATTCCAAGAAGACATCAACTACAATTTCCAGAACAGGAGGGATAGCTAAAGGCCTGTGCTGAGGCAAGTTTAAAAATTCCCCGAGTCTCTTTTTGGACTGTGGGTGGTCCTGGCACTCCCAGCGGAAATGCTCTCTAAGGGTATGCAGGGTTTCACCAAAAGAAAAATCTTCTGGTGGGGAAGCAGAGGGAATGGAATCCTCTGCATCATAATCCTCATAGGTAGATAAGAGTATGTCCTGGTAGTCAGAAGGATCAGAGTCAACAGATTCATGATCTGAAGAATCAGAAGGAAAATCAGCTCTTGGTCTTTTTGGGGGGAAGGCTGGCTTCCCCTAATTAAAGTTATAAGATCTTCAGCCATTCTAAGCATTTGTTTCTGAGGCATGTGGGCCTGAGAATGCGCTTTGGTCATCGGTTTACTAGGCGTAGTGTGAACTCTGGCCTGAGAAATTCGGTATTTTTGGTTTGAAATGACGTCGTCTGTTTCATATGAAAATCGGAAGACCTGAATACACCCTCAGAAGCCGGTGCCTGCACAGCGGCTCCGGACTCATCCAAGGTGGAGACATCCACAGGTTCCATAGTCGAAGAAGCATCTTGTGACATACCAGACTCTGAATGGGTCTCAGTAGAGGCCTGCGAATCTGTAGAAGGGGGTATCAGGGGCTGCAAATGTGCCTCACTGAGTACCAGCGGACTGGCGACTAGCTTAACGGAAGCCTCGTCAGCAGTTTTGGACGTATGCGGTCTGTCTCTGTCTTTATCCTTACGTTTTTTTTTTAGGAAGATCAGTAGTCGGATGGCTTATTGAAGCCATTTCAGAATACGGCGAAAGAGAGGGACAAAAATAGCCCGACGTCGAATAGTTCGGGCGTTGAACAAGGCACAAAACTGACAGCGAGGAACGTCGTGGTCTGGGCCTAAACAGGTGACGCAGTAAGAATGAAAGTCTCTGTGATGTATTTGCTTTCCACAGGCAAGACAATTATTAACTTTTGTCTGACATCGGTTAGAGCAAGAAAAAAGGATCCCCAATGGGGTACTTATCTTTTAGAAGACTTGAGGTCTGAAACTCGAAAAATGAAAATTTCAGGAGTCTGCTGACCGGCACTTGCGAACTGCTTCTGCTTTGGACACTGCACGGCAAAAAAAGCTGAAGTAATGGTGTCGGCTGCATGTTTTACACCCATGACAACCTGACGTCATGGAAGAAGCGACAGCATCCAATGCAGAAATCCCAAGACTCTGGTATTTAGGCCAACTGAGGGCTACCTGCAGGCAGATAACCCAAATGTGATGACTGCAACAGTGAAACACGAAGAACATCCTCCTTCTTTATTCAAGGATGTAGCTTTCCTGGAAGCTCAGAGAGCCACCCCTTTCCTCCTTTCTACCCAGAGGGAAGGGGGGGAACAGATGTTTAAAAAAGACCACCTGTTTCAAGACCAAGGGGATCAACAAAGACTACCTGTCTCTACACCATAGACACCTTTGAGGCCCCTCTCTTGGTCATATAAGAGTGAGAAATCACTCAATGGAGAAGAGGACTCTTGACATGTTGAGGTGCTGCCTTATAACACTGAAGGCTTCAAGCTAGGATTGAAGTCTCTTTCTTTCTAAACAAGCCATTCCTGTCAAGCAGAGAATCTCCCAACAGCCTGTTCAAGTAATCCCCCAAAGGAAACAAAATCAGTTAAAATGACCAGCAGATGCACATGGCCTGCATGATGCCCTAACGCAGAGTTGTACAAAATCTTACCATAATGGTAGATGTCCATCTCTTCACTGTTGCAGTATTCATTACACTAGGGATCCCCTGACAAGGGCGACCCAACATCTGGCCAGTATACCAAAGCCTTTAGGTTACTTTAAGGTATGCTGTATGTCACATGTACGCTCCTTGGGTAGTGCAGGACATAAGAGGCATAGCCAGCAAGCAGCCACCACCCCAAACCTGATGCATGAGAATTAGTTTCCCCTAGTATCCCTGCATAACTCATCTAGTGTCAGAGCTGCTAATCGAACCCTGGTTACCACGGCTCCATCCAATTACACCACAAAGCCAGGCACTTCCCCAATATGTAATTTACTGCTGTAAAAGAACTTCTAACACAAGTCACCATATGCTAAGTGTGCAGAAAGTACTTCAACATGTACAGGTAAGGCCTATAGAATATGTTTGTAATGAATAGTTGTACAGATGGGTCCACAGTGCATTTACCTGTTACAAAGCAGCAGAAAATATTACAAGAAATAAACTAACCTGGGAATGTAGAAAGGGGATTTGACTATGGGATATAACTGCAAGTAGGGGCACAAATAACAGACTGGAATTTAGAGCAAGTTAACAGTCTTTAAGGATTTTTTTTTTTTGCTTTTCCTTAAATCCCTGGGTTTTAACACTATAGAATACTGTGCTTAATTTAAGACGGTTTAAACTGAATCTTGTGAGGGACTATGAGGACTGCTTCTGTTCAATGAAATGGTTGGACATACTGAACTAATATGAAATGGTTTGCCATCCAGTACCATGTGCCAGCTACTACTGAATACTTTAAGGACAGATTAGTATTATGAACATGTGAAGTTTGTTATATTGTAAGAGATCAGATATCATTTAGTTACCAATCCATCTCAGAATTCACATGTACAGATACCAGTTAACTATTACTTTTGTCTGTGGTCTCAAAACCAAGATGTCCTCACTCCAGAAAGACCTACTTTAATTTCTGCTACATTAAATCTATACCTGCAAACTGGAATCTCTCCATGGAGATTCAAAATTAAATAAATGATGTGGACTTCAAACACAAGCTGCTGTTACACTTCACTAAGACATATAAATGTCACTGCTTTTGAGAAAATAATTGATTTAATGTTCTTTTTAAATATATGCATTATGCACATTTTGAGCAAACAAGACAAGATAAACCACTGAAGCCGTTATCTGGTTAATTTCTTTCCATTATGCTGTATGCTTCATTTTACAACTTGTATACTAACTTATCAAATGTAGCCTTGACATTCAAGTACAAATGCTATTTTCTGCATTGCATGTACCTGGTTATAACAAGTTGTAATAACTGTTCATTACTGTGTCTTTGCCAGTTGGCCCAGACTGCAGGTAGAAAGGGCACTTGTATAAGACTACCTATCTTGTTACCAAACATACAAAATAAATAATATTCCTCCTATCTTGGTTTAAATACAGATTTACAAGGCATCTGACATCAAACTATGGCTGCAGTTGTGGTACACTACATATGCTAGTGTCTGAGATACTGTTTAACAGAATTATTTACTACTAATTCTGTGGCAAAGGATTACTGAATGCTATTTGCAGTCATTCGTAAATTTATTTCAATGTTTACCTTTTTATAACTAGGTTGTATCAGAAAGAGGATACTAGTGTTTCACCTCACCCACCTTTAAATAAACAAATACAACCGCCTGTTAAACAAATACAATATAATTAATAGCTGAGGGTTTTGGACTCCATTACTGCAAGGAGTAAACACTCTTGCTACTCTTACCCAGGGCTTTGGACTCCTTTACAAGTGCAATTGTTTGTGACTTCTGGAGCTATACTGGATCAAGGATATCACACAGCATTTGGTGCCTGCAGGTCTAACAGGTATAAAAAGGATCTCTTAGTAAGCAGCTCTGTATGGAGATAACCCAAATCCCCTCATGCTTCTTCTCCAGATACTTAGCAAGGCAATTCAGATAGGCAGGATCCATTAGCCTGAAGGCCATAGAGGGGTCATTTAGAAAGAAAATTGGAGCCTGGACTCATTACCCTTGTCTACCACAGATAAAACCACCTTAGGCTCCAGTGAGAAGTCAGGGGACATGAGTGTGTCGGAGCACTGCACCTCTCCTCGTTACACATGCATGTGAATTCTCCCACAATGTTGTAAATGCATGGCTGACTGATGGCCACAACAGTGGAGCTACCAAAGACAGAGCATCACAGGACTGGCAGGCTGCTGAAAGGCAAGGCCATTTCAGACCATACTCTAAGGGTACAATTCTGCCTCTGAGAATCAAACTATCACAAGATGTAAAATTTCAGGTAAAACTGTCTCCACTCTATTTCTGTACTTATTCAAGCCCATTGATACTATCTTCCATACTCTCCTTTCCCAACTTTCAAATATTGACCTTTCAACTCTATCACTTAGCTGGTTTAAAAGCTACTTATCCAAAAGACAACAGGCATAAAATAAAAACAATCCATCTCGCCTTACATACACAAATCCATAAGTGTCCCTCAAGGATCTATATTAGGACCTCTACTTTTTTAACATTTTTATCAACAAACTTCAACTCCTTGTTCCAGCTAGGGTATTTTGTGCACTATGCAGATGACTCCACTATTATCTGCTCTGCTGAAAACCATAAACAATTGCAACTCGCCACACAAGCAGCATTCACTGCTATTGAGACTTGCCTCTGTAACAATCGCCTCTTCTTAAACCCCAATAAAACCAAGCTCATAATTTTCACTTCAAAGAAAAATACTGCACTCAGCAAACCTCTATTTAATACACACTCCTTGAACCAAGCATAAATAGAACTAGTTTCTTATACAACACTGCTAGGGGTCATAAATCGATGAAAACTTAAAATTTGACCTTCATATTCAAAATAACATCAGCAAAACTCACAAAAATCTAGGCCTGTTATACCGACACAATATGTCCCCTGTCTCCACCTACCAAGCAAATCCATGCCTCCACCTGCCTTCTTCCCTCACTTCTTTATGGAGCCCCATTACTTACCAGCCTTCAATCATTACTCAAAAATAAGGTAGAAATATTTTATAATAAAACAGCTAAACTTGCAAAGTACAGTTGTGTACACTTACCATAAATGTAGATGTCAGAGTATATTCACTGTTGCAGTCATCAGCTGTGGGTTATCCCTGCTGTGGTAGCCCTCAGCCGGCCCGAATAACAGAGTCAATGTTTTTCCTGCGTTGGCTGTTGTCGCTTGTTGACTGACATCAGGTTGACAGTGCTATAAAGCCAGGCAGCCGATGCCATTATATCAGTTTTTCTTGCCCTAACCAGTTAGAAGCCCCAGGAAGTAAGGTAAAGTGATCCTGGTGGCTAAGAGCCACCATAAGAAGCTTATGTCTCCCTAAGGAAAGAGGATATAAGGGGGAAGGAGGGAGGGAAACCAGGACTGCAACAGTGAATACACTAACATCTACAGTTATGGTAACTGTACACAACTGTACTATGTTCTTTGTGTTTCACTGTTGCAGTCATCACCTGTGGGAGGATTCCCAAAGCTGAGGAGAGGGGTGGTAGGATTAGTAAGAGACCTAGGCATGGGTCAGCATGCCTTGCAGAAATGTAGAGGGAAACTCTGCCCTAGCCTTAGAGAAAAAAGGTAGGTGCTAATGCTTTGTAAAGGTATGGACAGAAGTCCAGGTGGAAGCTTCCAAGATGTCCCTGGTGGGAACTCCTCTGAGGAATGCTGTGGTAGTGGAGGCTGCCCTAGTGGAATGGTACGAATAGACTTAGGGGGTGGTTTCCCATGTAATCTGTAGTAGAAATGGATACAGTGTGATATCCATTTGGAAATGGTTTGCTTGGAAATGGGCATCCCCTCTGCCCTGGGGCAAAACTGACAAAGAGTTGGTCTGTCTTCTTGAAGGGTTTAGTACAGTCCAGGTAGTATCTGAGCTGTCTGTGCACGTCTAGTGAGTGCAGAATTCCCCCCCCCCCTGTTTTGAGGGTTAGGAAAGAAGGTGGGTAGATGTATGGCCTGGATGAGGGTCACATTAGAAACCACCATGGGCATAAAAGAGGGGTTTGTCCTCAGGGAGACCCTGTCTGCATGGAAAATGATGAAGGGCTCAATGGTCATCAGTGCCTGAAGTTCTGAAACCCTTCTGGCTCAGGTGATAGCTAGTAGGAAAGCAGTCTTCCAGGAGAGGTATATCAATTGTGGTGATATGGTTAGTTTTCCAAAACGTAATTCAGGTCCCAGGCTGGCATGGGTGGCCTTCTGGGAGGTCTGATATTAGAAGCCCTGCTGACGAATTGTTTAATCAAAGGATGTGAGAACAGGGGCTATGTATTGAAATTAGCTGAAATGGCTGAGGTGTGGATTTTAATATAAGAGAAGGAGAGGCCACTATTGAGTAACTCTGCTAGGTAGTCCAGGATAAGAGGGATGGAACTGCCCCCTCTGGACTAGCTCCAGGAGCAGAATCTTTTCCATTTCCCTCCATAAGATTTTCTGGTGCTGGGCCTTCTTGCCTCTGTGATAATATCTAGGACCTGTTTGCGTAACAGGGGCCCCAGTTTGCCTTTAGAGTATTATCCAGGCTGACAGTTTGAGAGTCTGCAAGTCTGGGTGCCGCACCCCCCCCCCCCACCTGAGTCAAGAGGTCTGAAATCAGAGGAAGCTGCCTGGGAGGCTGCACAGTAAGGGGTACCAATGATCTCTGGGCCAATCTGGAGCAATTAGGATGGCCTTTGGTCTCTCCTCCCTTATTCTTGATCAGTACCTTGGGAATAAGAGGTAGAGGAGGGAAAGTGTACACAAAGAGGGAGTTTCCAGGGGAAGGTCAAGGCATCCAACTTCCACGCAAGGTGGTGATACTCCCTGGTACAGAATTTTTTTAGCTGGTGGTTGAGGTGCAAAGCAAAGAGATCCACCTCCAGGGTTCCCCACTCCTGAGTGACTTGCAAAAAGATTTTTCTGTGGGGGTCCAGTAAGTTTCTGCTTAAGTGGTCTGCCAGGGTGTTGTTGACCCCAGGTAGGTATTGAGCTATTAGGTGTAATCCCAAGGAGGAGGCTGTCAGCCAGAGGTTCATGGCTAGCCTGCACAGAGGGTAAGCTTGGCTCCCTCCTGTTTGTTGATGTACCAACATTACTGTGGTGTCTGTTTTGATAAGGAGAACCCCTGGCCTGAGATGGGGTTTGAAGGATGTCAGAGCCTTTTGTACTGCCATCATTTCCTTCTGGCTGATGTGTAAGGGAGGGTGCTGGGCATCCCAAAGACCTTGGGTGCACTTGCCTGCTAGGTGAGCGCCTCAAGCAACGTCTGAGGCGTCGGTGGTGATGGTCTGCCCAGTTGGGCAAAGGCTGAAGGGAAGACCCTTGTTCTTGGCACAGGACTCTGCCCACCAGAGAAACTTGGCCCTTATACAGGGGGAATCAGAGGGAGAGAGGTCTCTAGAGGTGGAGTGCACTGACACCAAAGGTTCTTTAGATACCACTGAAGTTTTCTCATGTGAAGCCTGGCCAGAGGAATTAGGAGGATGCAAGATGCCATGTACCCCAAGGCTTGCAGGAACTTCCTCGCAGTGAGGTGACTTCTGGAAGCCAGCTGGGTAAAGTAGAGAGGCAGGAAGCTCTGCTTTTCTGGGGATAGGAAGGCCATTTGGGATGCTGTGTCCAGCAGTGCTCCCAAGAAAATTATCTTCCTGGAGGGTGTTTGCTTTGATTTCTTCTCATTGATGGTGACCCCTAAGGAGGTTAGGAGGGTTTTGACACAGAGGAGGTCCTGGAGCAGCTTTTCTTTGCACTCTGCCTGAATGAGGCAGTCATCCAGATAAGGGTAAATCTGTACATTTCTGTGTCTACAAAATGCTATGGCCGGGGGTAAGCATTTGATGAATACCCTGGGAGCAGTAGATAAGCCAAAGGGTAGTGCAGAGAACTGAAAGTGTTGTGAGCCTGCTCTGAAGCGCAGGAATTTCCTGCAGGATTCTCTTATGGGGATGTGAAGGTAAGCATCTTTTAGGTCTATGGTCACTAACCAGGCATTTTTTGTCAGCATAGGCAGCAGCAGCTGCTGCAAAGTTGGCATTTTGAAGTTGGGGACCACCAGGGAGGTGTTCAGAATGGATAGATCCAGGATGGGGTGCCAATTGTCCTCTTTTCTGGGAACAAAGAATAGCCTGGAATAAAAGCCTTTGCCTGTTTGATCTGAAGGGACAGATTCTACTGCCTCTTGGGATATGAGAGTTTGGACTTGTTTCAATGCCTCTGTCCACTGATTTGGAGGTAAGTCTGGGTACCCTCTTGAAATTGAGAGTTCATTGAAAGAGAATTTGTATCCCTGAAAAATGAACTTTAAGACCCATTGGTCCTTTGTAACAGAAAGCCAATTTTCTTTGCAGAGGGAGAGCCTTCCTCCTAGCTTTTGGTGAGTGAAAGGCAGGCAGAGGGCGGAGGGAGTCATTGAGAGTTTTTGCCATAGAGGGTTGGCTTACAACTCCCTGCCTTTGGGGCAGAAGTGGGCCACTGTTTGGTTCTCTGCTGTCCCTGGGATAGGGGCCTGGGTGGTCTGTCCCTGTGGGGCTTACTTTGTCCCTATCTGCTAGGTGCAGGAAAAGACCAGTGCTTAGAGGGAAAATTCCTGCTGAACCTAGGAGGTTGTACCTGACAGAAATATTTTACTGTTTGCATAGATTTTGCTTTGTTTTCCATCTTTTTAAGCACCACCTCTGCTTTTACTCCAAACAAGCCATCCTTATCCAAGGGTTCATCAATTAACTTAGACTTGACATGATCAGGGAGAGGTTGTTCCTTCAACTATGCATGTCTCCTAATAACAGATCCTGACACTGCTGCCCTACTTGAGGCTTCTAGTGCATCATATCCACAGTGCAAAGAGTGTTTGGCCACTTGACAAGTAGAGTGCAGTAAATCTGCTAATGCTTTCAAATTGGCACAGTCAGGAAAGGTAGAAATCTTTGCTTTAATCGTTCTAAAGTGTGTTGTTGATATTTTAACATATGGAACCAACAGTTGAGTGGCTCTGACAGCTAAGGTAGCAGAGGTGTATACTTTCTTACCCAATTTGTCCAGACCTCTGGAATCCTTGTCAGAAGGAATAGGATTCTTAGCAAAGCTAGTCTTACCTCCATTAGGTCCCTGTGTAATGACCCGGGTCTGCACCAGGATTTCTGTACAGGTATTCGTGAGAATCCAATCCTCTAATACCTGTCAGGTTTACTGGGAGCAGGTGGGAGGGCGTTAAGAGCTAAGCTGGATTCATGGAAAACATCATCCACCACCTCTAAGACAGGGGGAGTCTGTGCTGAGGCAGGTCTAGAAACTCAGTCTTTCTTAGACCAATGGAAGTCCTGGGATTCCCAGTGGAAGTGTTCCCTGATGGTGTGAAGGGTTTCCGCAAAGGACAAGTCTTCTGGTGGACAGGCAGAAGGAATGGATTCCTCTGCATCTGAATCCTCATAAGCAGTCAGAGATTGTTGTTCCTCTTCAAAATCTGAATAATCAGATTCCTCAATCTTGTTCTGTCAGTATTTTAGGAGAAGGATGTCTTTTCCTTTTAGAAGTTGTGGCCTGACTTCCCCTGATAAGGCAGATAAGATCCTCCACCACTTTAAACATTTGGGCTTGGGGTGGTAGAGTAGGAGTAAGATGGTGGCTACAGGTAGATTTTCTAGGAGTGGCCTGGCTTCTAGGCCTAAAAGTATCCATCAGTCTGAGAGAAACAGTAGTCGAATGAGAAGACGTCAGTTTTTGTCTGGATTCAGTAGTGCAAAACACCTACTCGGAAGCCGGTGCCTGCGTCGCAGCTCCGGACCCAACTGAGGCAGAGAAAACCAAAGGCTTGGAAGACGAAGATTTTGCAGCATACCGGACTCTGAAAGTGTCTCAGTACAGGCCTGCATATATATCATATTGGGCATCAAGGGCTGTTAAAGTGCCTCACTGAATTCCGGAGAACTGACTACCTGCTTAGCATTAGAGTCGTCAGAAGGTTTAGCCTTGTGTGGTCTGCCTCTATCTTTATCTCTACGTTATTTCAGAATGTCTACGGGTTGTTGGCTGATGGATGCCATTTCAGAATACGAAGAATGAAGACAAAAATACCTGTCTACAATAAGGGCTCTAGGATGAATGGTTCTCGCTTTTAAGAGGCCACAGAACCGGCAACGGGGGACGTTGTGGTCTGGACTTAAAACAAGTGACACAGTATGAATGGAAGTCTCGGCATGGGATCTGCTTTCCACAAACAAGATAACTTTTTTGGACACTGGTTAGTGCAAGAAAAAAGAATCCCCAACGGGGTACTTAGCATTAGATGTTTTCAGCTGTAATTCAAGCTCTGGTAGCGACCAACTGGAACACTTGTGAACTGCTTCTGCTACGGGCTCCACGGCAAGAAAGACTGATGTAATGGCATCAGCTGCCTTGCTTTATAGCACTGATGACCTGACATCAGTCAACAAGTAACAGCAGCTGACGCACAAAAACACTGACTCTGGTATTCAGGCCGGCCGAGGGCTACCACAGCAGGGATAACCCACAGGTGATGACTGCAACAGTGAAACATGAAGAACATCTAATACTTGTCTTTCCACACATCACTGTACACCACTAAAAATCCTTAACTGGCTTGAACTTCCCCACCATTTCACCTATCTCCAACTAACTATTGCACACAAAATACTGCCTAACCTCAGACTTGCCATGCTCTAATTTCCATTTTCTTCCAATACATTACCAACAGGCCATTGAGATCTGAAAGCCAACAACTATTGCAAGTCCGCAAACCTAAGCTACCTGCTGGCCAACTCCATTACTCTTGGAGTATATCTAAAATCTGGAATAGTCTTCCCCTAAGTATCTGCATTACCGAAAATTCCAGTACTTTTAAACAAGCAGTTCATATTCACCTTCACTCTACCTGGAACTGCAACTGTATTCAGCCTTCTCCTCCCATAACCTTTTTTCTTTTTTCATTTTCTCTACTAGTTACCCTCTCTCATCCACTCCTCCTTTATTCTCGTACTCCTCCGACTCCCCCTATCCTATTTCACTCTCCCTTTGTCCTTTCACTTTCTGACAAACTCTAATCTCCACTTATTTCTTCTTACTCCTCTCCCTTTTCGACTATTTTCTGCATACTGTTACTCATCTACTCTTCCCTATGTTAATCCCTCACTTCTATACAACTTTATTAACTTGTTACTGCAACAGTTTCCATTATGTTATATTCTATATCCACTTAAAACTTATCCAACATGCTCTATACATCTATTTTGTACTACTACAAATTCTAGTTTTATTCCTTGTATTTTAAAAATTTTGTAACTGTACTTTATCACTTACTTGTGAAGCTTTTCTCCCCAGGCTTCCACTGAAAATAGGCTCTTCATAGCCCAGTGGACAATCCTGGTAAACACATGACAATCAATCAATAAATATCTTCTTGGGTCTAGCTCTGAGATGAGAGTCTTGTTGTAAGACAATCCAAGGGATCTTCCTCACCTGGGTCCTGCTGGCCTAAAACAGGTTCTGTGAAGCAAACCCTGAAGGGTGCCCTCAGTCCCAACTACTGCTGCTGTTGAACCATGAACAAGAGCCTCAACAGGCCAAATCCCTGGGGATCGGGCTAGTCAAGTCTTCAGGAGTCAGCCAACTGACAAGTCAACAGGCAGATTTAGAACCCTGAGAAAGGTACAGTTGTGTACACTCACCATACATGTAGATGTTCAAGTGGGTTCACTGCTGCAGTCCTAACCATTGGGTTTCCATGCTGTGGTAACCCTCAGTTGGTCTGAATACCAAAGTCAAGGTTTGTGCGTTGGCTGCTGTCGCTTGCTGGGTGACGTCAGGTCGTCCGACCTATAAAGGAGAGCAGACAACGCCATTACCTCAATTTTTCTTGCCTTAACCAACCAAAGAAGTCCAAAGTTAATAATTATTAGTAGTCCTGGGGTCAGAGACACCCTTAGAAATATGTGTCTCCCTAAAGAAAGCAGATATCAGGGGAAAGGAGGGAGGGAAAGAATGACTGCGGCAGTGAACACACCCAAACATCTACATTTATGGTGAGTGTACACAAATGTACTATGTTCTTCATGTTTTACTGCTGCAGTCCTAACCATTGGGGAGATTCCCAAAGCTGAGGAGAAGGGTGGAAGGTTGATAAAAACTTAAGATTGGGTGAGCATGCCCTGCAGAATTGCAGAGGCAAACCCAGCCCTAGCTTGTGAGAATAGGTTCAGATGGTAATGCTTGATGAAGGCGTGGACTGAAGTCCATGTGGCAGCTTCCAGGATGTCCTTGATGAGTACCCCTCTCTAAGGAATGCTGTGGAAGTAGAAGTTGCCCTAGTGGAATGAGTTCTAATGGTCCTAGGAAGTGGTTTTCCATGCAAGGAGTAGCAAAATTGGATGCAGTGTGCTATCCATTTGGAAATGGTCTGTTTGAATACTGGTTTACCCTGTGCCCCTGTTTTAAAGCTCACCAAGAACTGGTCAGTTTTCCTGAATGTCTTTGTACGATCCAGATAAAAATCTGAGTTGCCTGTGCACATCCAAGGAATGCAGTATCCTTTACCCCTTGTTGATGCTTGATGGCCTGGTTGAAGGTAACATCCGAAACCACCTTTGGCATGAAGGAAGGATTGGTTCCCAGGGAGACCCTGTCTGCATGGAAGATGATAAATGGCTCAATGGCCATTAGGGCTTGAAGCTCTGACACTCACCTGGCTGAAGTAACAGCCAGGAGAAAGGCATTCTTCCAAGAGAAGTACTTTAGTTCTGAGGATGCTGCAGGCTCGAAGGGAGCCAGAGTAAGCTTTTCTAAAACATAGTTCAGGTCCCAGGCTGGGGTGGGCTGTCCTCTGGGAGGCCTGATATTAGAGGCTCCTCTAAGGAATTGTTTGATAAGAGGGTGGGAGAACAATGGCTATTCTGTATCAAAGTATGCCGAGATGACAGAGTCATGGATCTTTATAGAGGAGAAGGAGAGACCCTTATTAAGAAGCTCAGCAAGATAATCTAGAATAAGAGGAATGGAGGGCAGATGTATGCCTAACCCCTTGGACTGGCTCCAGGAACAGAATCTTTTCCATTTTCCAGTGTAAGATTTTCTGGTGCTGGGCCTTCTGGCTTCTGTGATTATGTCAAGGACTTGCTTGCTTAGCATAGATTCCTTGTTGGTTTTGGTAGAATAAGCCATGCTGAGAGCTTGAGTGTCTGAAGGTCTGGGTGCAGCATTGTCCCCCCCCCCCCCGGGATAGCAGGTGAGGTATCAAAGGTAGCTGCCGGGGGGCGGTGAGATAGGCTGCGCAGCAGTGGGTACCAATTCTGTCTGGGCCAATCTGGGGCAATGAGTATTGCTCTTTGTTTTCCATCCCTTACCTTGATTAGTACTTTTGGAATGAGAGGTAGAGATGGGAATGCATAGAGAGAGAGAATATTCCAAGGGAAGGTCAGCGCATTGACCTTCCAGGCCAGGTGATGGTACTCCATGGTGCAGAATTTCTGTACTTGGTGATTTAAATGAGAGGCAAAGAGGTCCACCTGGGGGGGGGGGTCCCCCATGTGTGGGCAAGTTGCAGGAAAAAAGTCTCTGTGGATTTGCCATGCATGTGGGTCCAGCAAGTTTCTGCTTAGGTGGTCTGCCAGGGTGTTGTTGATGCCCAGTAGGTTTGGGCTATAAGATGTAGTCCCATGGATGAGGCTCCAGTTCATGGCTAGTCTGCACAGGGAGTAAGATAGAGTCCCTCCCTGTTTGTTGATGTACCACGTGACTGTAGTGTTGTCTGTTTTTATGACGAGAACCCCTGGTTTGAGGTAGGGTTTGAAGGATGCCAGAGAGTTTTGTCCAGTTATCATTTCCTTTTGGTTGATGTGCAAGGGTAGTATTTGTGCATCCCAGAGACCTTGGGTGCATCTGCCTTCTAGGTGGGCTCCCAAGGCTATGTCCAAAGCATCTGTAGTTATGGTCTGGTCTGATGGATGGTGGGTGAATGGAAGTCCCTTGTTCAGAGCACAGGCCTGGGCCCACCAGAGGAACTCGGATCTTGTGCAAGGGATCACAGGCAGGGAGGTGTCCAGAGGTTGAGTGTGTTGACACCATAGGTTCTTTAGGTACCACTGAATTTTCCTCATATGTAGTCTGGCCAGAGGTACCAGTAGGATGCATGAGGCCATGTACCCTAGAGCTTGTAGGAACTTCTTGGTAGAAAGCTGGGTTTGGGAGGCCAGAGTAGTGAAGTATTTTGGTAGGAAACTTTTTCTGGTGACAGAAAGGCCATTTGCTGTTCTGTGTCCAGTAAGGCTCCCAGAAATATGATTTTCCTTGTAGGTGACTGTTTTGATTTCCTTTCACTAATAGTGAACCCCAGAGAGGTGAGTAGGGTTTTTACAAATGAGAGGTGCTGCAGGAGCAGTTCCTTGCAGTCTGCCTGGATGAGACAAGTCGTCCAGGTAAGGGTAAATCTGTACATTGTTTTGCCTGCAAAAAGCAATGGCAGGAGCTAGAAATTTGGTGAATACCCTGGGAGCAGTAGAAAAGTCAAAAGGCAAAGCAGAGAATTGAAAGTGTAGTGATCCTGCTCTGAAGTGCATGAATTTTCTGCATGATTCCCTCATTGGGATGTCAGGTAAGCATCCTTTAGGTCTAAGGTGACCATCCAAGCTTTGGTTGGCAGCACTGGTAGAAGGTGTTGTAAGGTAAGCATTTTGAATTTTGGGATTACCAAGAAGGTATTGAGAAAGGATAGGTCCAGGGTGGGACGCCAAGTCCCCTCTTTCCTGGGAACAAGGAATAGTCTGGAATAGAATCCTTTTGCAACTTGCTCTGGAGGTACAGGTTCTACTGCCCCTAGGGATATTAGGTTTTGCACTTATTTTAGTGCTTCTGCCCACTGGTTTGGAGGTAGGTCTGGGTACCCTCTTGGAGGAGTTAGTACTTGGAAATTGAATTTGTATCCCAGAGCAATGATTTTTAAGATCCATTGATCTTTTGTTATAGAATTCCAATTTTCTCTGCATACAGATAGCCTTCCTCCTAGCTTTTGGTGTGGTGGAGGCAGGCAGAGATGGGAAAGATAGTCATTGAGAGTTTTTTTCCATACAGGGTTGCTTTTGAACTCCCAGCTCTAGTGTTTGAGGGGGACACTGTTTTGTTCTTTGCTGGCCCAGAGTTTGAGTCCTGGTGGGTCTGTCCCTACAGGTTTTGCCTTGTGCCTGCCTGTTTGGTCAAGGAAAGGACCAGTGTTTAGAGGGAAAATTTCTGCTGAATCTAGGAGGTTGTACTTGAAAAAAGGCTAGCAATCTGCATCAATTTTGCTTTGTCTTCCATCTTAAGTACCTCTTCGGTTTTCTGTTCGAACAAGCGGTCTTTGTCAAGAGGTGCATCCATGACTTTAGCTTTGACATAAGGGAGAGGATGTTCTTTCAGCCATGCATGTCTTCTGATAACAGATCCTGTCACTGCTGCCCTGCTAGTAGCTTCTAGGGCATCAAAATCCACACTGCAAGGAGTGCTTTGCCACCTGAGATGAAGAATGCAGTAATTATGCTATCTCTATTGTTGGCAAAATCTGGAAAAGCAGAAATTTTCTGTTTCAAAAGTTCCAAAGTGTGCTGTTGATATTTTAACATATGGAACTGACAACTGAGAGCCCTTATAGTTAAAGTTGCAGAGGTATATACTTTTTTACCCCATCTGTCCAGGGCCCTGGATTCTTTGCAGAGGTAGCCTTAACTCCTTTACGTCCCCGAGTAATCACTTCTGGATCTGCTATACGATTTCTGTAGAGGAATTTATGTGAGTCAGGTACCCTGTAGTACCGGTCAGGTTTTCTGGGGGCAGATGGAAGGGTGTCAGAGGTAAGGCTGGATTCTTGGTAAACAACATCTACCACCTCCGAGATGGGGGGGATGGCCAGAGGTGTGTGCTGGGGTAGGTCCAGAAACTCTCTTAGTCTTTTCTTGGATTGAGGGAAATCCGTTGATTCCCATTGGAAGTGTTCCCTGAGGGTGTGGTGGGTTTCCCTAAAGGAAAAGTCCTCCAGAGGTGATGCAGAAGGAATACATTCTTCTGCATCAGAGTCTTCATAGGCAGTAAGAAGATTTTCCTCTTGAAAAACAGAGGAGTCAGATCCCTCTGAGCCTATAACCGATTAGATGTCTGGAGAAGGTTCCCTTCTCCTTTTGGCTGGAGTGGCCTGATTACCCAGATGAAAGTGATGAGATCCTCAGCCAAATTAAAACATTCTAATTTGAGGAGGGAGAGGATAGTAGAATGGAAACTTTTTGCTGTTTTCTTTGGAGTAGCTCTAAGTCTGGTCTGAAGGGTATCCCTCGGTGGTGTCGGGTGTGTTAGTCAGAGGAGAGGGCGAAAGCCTTGAAGTGAATTCCAAAGTGCGAGCCATGTCCTTGGAAGCCAGTGCCTGCGTAGAAGCTCCTGACCCAACTGAGGCAGAGACAGCCGAAGGCTCGTTAGACAATGCAGTCATCTGCAGAATGTAGGACTCCGAAAGGGTCTCAGTAGAGGCCTGCAAAGTAATTGAGTCGGGCATCAGGGGTAGCGAAAGCACCTCACTGAATTCCGAAGAACTGATGACCCTTTCAGCGGTGTCGTCGGAAGGCTTGGCCTTATGCAGTCTGTCTCTATCCTTAGCTTTACGTTTTTTTTTTTTTGGAAGATCTGCGGTTTGCTGACTGATGCCATATCGGTAATCGGAGATGGAAGATGAAAATAACTGGCTACAAACAGAGCTCTACGACAAACAGTTCTAGTATTAAAGAGGGCACAGAACCAACAGCAGGGTACGTCATGATATGGGCCTAAGGAAGTGACACAGTAAGAGTGGAAGTCTCGGTGTGGTATTTGCTTTCCACAGGTGAGACAGTTATTGACTTTTTCGGACATCGGTTAGTGCAAGAAAAAGGAAGGATCCCCAACGGGGTACTTAGCTTTAGACGTTTTCAGCTGAAGTTCGAAATCTGGAAACAGCTGACTGGCACTGTTGCAAATTGCTTCTGCTATGGGCTCCACTGCAAGAAAGACTGAGGTAATGGCTTTGCCTGCTCTCCTTTACAGCTCAGACGACCTGACGTCACCCAGCAAGCGAAAGCAACCGACACACAAAACCTTGACTCTGGTATTCGGACCGACTGAGGGCTAC
The DNA here is from genome assembly GCF_019279795.1 of Protopterus annectens. Lineage (NCBI taxonomy): Eukaryota > Metazoa > Chordata > Ceratodontiformes > Protopteridae > Protopterus > Protopterus annectens. Next base: position 1,579,200,578 of record NC_056725.1, read on the forward strand.
CACAGCATGGATAACCCAATGGTTAGGACTGCAGCAGAAAACACGAACATCTTCCTAGTATGACAATTGCAGTATGCCTTCCCTGGCCCCCTCATCCACTTGTTGGGACATGGCTGGCCTGCCACAGGCTCCAGCCAACTGACAAGGAGGGCGTGCTGTCCAGAGATAAAAAACATGAAATACAACCCCAAATTATCAAATGCAGTTTGCTTCCTCTAATCTCCTCACCCTAAAACAAAGCCAATGACATGTGAAGGTTCACGCCTGAGCATAGCACCTGCATGGACCAAAAGACCTGGTTTAAAATCAGACATGCTTGTTGGAAGGCAGCAAACTACCTGCTCTCTGAGCATGTGACCCTGAGGCAGTGCTCTGGTCTGTAGGGAAGATACTCATGCTAGTCCCCATGGGAGCAGCTTTGGACAGTTGCCATCTTTCTGGTCATAAAACAGAACCAAGCTTCTCCCTACAATACCTTTATGTGGCAAGATAAAAACTGCTGGCCCTTGATGCAATTTTTAACTTCAACCCTTCCTCATGAAAATAAAAGCAAAGATTGCGTGGAAAGCCTGCACTGACATCACTTGTCTTCATTAGGCACACAACAGCAGAACTTCACTGATGACAGCAGACTTGTGTAATGGGCAAAAAAGAACAGGCAGGCTTAGGCCTCCAGCATGTTAAAGTGTGCCATTGAAAAGGGTACACAGACATCCCAGAAAGCAAGATCTTGCATCTTCCATGTTACAATGAAAACAAACAAATCTGACTATTTCTTGGGAATGACCAGAATTCTTGTTACTGCATTTACTACTGTAGCTATTTCACGTAAATAAGAATATATCCAGAATGCCACACCAGTAAATTACTAACATATTTACTGATATGCATACATCACATAAAAAAGTAGAACAAATACCTGTACTGACAGACATTTGTTGGACATTTTACCACCTAGTACCACTAACTCTAGCTGCATTCGTAAACGTAGCAATTCAGGAAGGAAGAACACTTTTACTAGAAGCAACCCACAATCTCACTCCACATGGCAGGCAGTTTCCACCAGCCACCCCTCCCGCTCATTCTCACACAATTCGGGTCCCTTCCCAGGCAATTTAAATCTACACATTTCTATCTCACTTTAAACCGATGCACCAGATGATTAAAAAAACAACAAAATAGAATAAAAAATTTAAAATAGTTAACAGCTGATCTATAAGGCAATAAAATAAGAAGATTAAAAATAGGAAAAAGAAAAACGAACACCAAAATGGCAGGAACCGCCATTTTGAAGCAATCTCAACTAAAAAACACAGTCCTTTCCTCCCTGATGAACTACGCTCAAAAGCATTGATTAAAACCCTCTGATTACATACACAGACAAAAAAGAAAAGTACAGTCGTGTACACTTATCATAAATGTAGATGTTCGAGTGTATTCACTGTTGCAGTCATTACATTTGGTTATCCTGCTGGCAGGTTGCCCTCAGTCAGCCTGAATTCCAAAGTCTTGGGTCCCGCGTCGGTTGCTGTCACCTCTTCCCTGACATCAGGTCGTCAGGGGTATAAAAGATGCAGCAGACACCATTTTCTTCAGTTTTTCTTGCCCCAGATGTCAGGTGCCCCAAAAGGGTAGGCTAAAAATATGTAAATAAAACATACATGCACCAAAATAAGCTTTACTTTCAACTATAAGCAAATACACCACCTAGGTTGTATAGATTAGAGAAGTAAAGATAAGTTCCAGCAAAAATACGGGAGATGGCGGGTGGGTAACCTGGACTGCAACAGTGAATACACTCGAACATCTACATTTATGGTAAATGTACACAACTGTACTATGTTCTTTGTGTTTCACTGTTGCAGTCATTACATTTGGGTTGAGTCCCAAAGCTATAGTTGGGGGGCTGGAGCTAAACAGCATCAGGAGCAGCTATGAGGCCCTGCAGAACTGCAGTGGCAAAGCCTGCCCTGGATTTAGAGTAAAGAGGAAGTATTTTAATATTTTGTAAAGGTATGCACTGAACTCCAAGTAGCAGCCTCTAAAATGTCTTTGGTTGGCACTCCCCTGAGAAAGGCTGCAGAAGTGGCTGCAGCTCTGGTTGAATGTGGCCTAATGCCCTTCGGCACTGGTTTGCCATGCTGTGAGTAGCAGAAATGAATGCAGTGACCTATCCACTTTGAAATAGTCTGCTTGGAGATAGCCTTTCCTTGTGATGCTGTGGCATATGCCACTAGTAATTGTTCTGTCTTTCTGAAAACTTTAGTTTTGTCCAAGTAGAATCTTAGTTGTCTGTGTACGTCCAAAGAATGCAGAATTTTCTCCCCCTTGTTCTGTGGATTTGGATAAAAAGTTTGCAAATGAATAGTTTGATTAAGGGCTACACTGGATAAAACCTTAGGCATACATGTAGGGTTTGTTCTCAGAGACCCTGTCTGGATAAAAAATGATAAAAGGTTCCACAGCCATGAGAGCCTGTAGCTCTGAAACTTGTCTTGCAAAGTTATTGCTAGGAGCAGAGCTGTTTTCCAAAATAAGAACTTTATATCCGCAGTAGCAGCTGGCTCAAAAGGAGGTAAGGTGAGTTTTTCCAATACATAATTGAGGTCCCATGCAGGTATTGGCGCTCTCCTTGGAGGCCTTAAGTTTTTGGCTCCTCTGAGGTACTGCCTTAATAAAGGATGAGAAAAGAGTGTTGGCTCTGTATTGTAATGAGCCGAAATGACAGAGGCATGGATTTTAATTGATGAAAAAGATAGGCCTTTGTCCAGCATCTCAGTTAAGCATTGTAAAATCTGAGGAATATTTGGGACAGCTGTAGCAATTCCTTGAGCTTGGTTCCAAGCACAAAATCTCTTCCATTTCCCAGCATAGGATTTTCTAGTACTAGGCCTTCTGGCTTCTAAAATGACATCCATCACAGCTTTACTGAGAGGTGTGGTTTGTATGGCTACATTATCCGCCATGCTGTCACGTTTAGGGTCCTGAGTTGGCTGTGCAGAATCTGATTGTTTTGCTGAGACAGTAGATGAGGTATTTGAGGTAAGGTCCAGGCTGGGCACTGGGACAAGTTCCTTAAGCTCGGATACCAGTGGCCAGTCTGGGGCAATCAGAATCATTTTTGGTTTCTCCTGCCTGACCTTTAGGAGTACTTTGGGGAGGAGAGGCAGTGGAGGAAAGGCATATACTGATAGGTTTGTCCAGTTGAAAGATAAAGTGTCCACTTTCCAAGCTTTCCTGTGATAAGTCCTTGTGCAGAATCTTTTTAGTTGATTGTTGTGAGGGGAGGCAAATAGATCTATGTCCGGGCGTCCCCATTTATTTGTTATCATGCTGAAGACTTGTGGATCCAGGTGCCACTCGTGGGGATCCATGAGGTTTCTGCTTAGTTAGTCTGCCAGAGTATTTTCCTTTCCTGGCAGGAATTGTGCCTGCAGATGAACTTGGTAAGTCAATGCTGTGTCCCATAAAGCCATGCCTAGTCTGCAAAGGGGGTAAGAATGAGTGCCCCCCTGCTTATGTACCACATGACCGTGGTGTTGTCTGTCTTTATCAGTAGTTGTCCCGGATGAAGTAGGTCCTTGAAGGCTGTCAGGGCATTTTGAACAGCTAGCATCTCTTTTTGACTGATATGTAGATGCTTTTGGTTTGTGGACCAGGTGCCCTGAATGCCTCTTCCTGCCATGTGTGCCCCCCAGGCATAATCTGATGCATCCGTTGTCAGGCTCTGCCTGGCTGGGGGTAGTGAGAATTGCTGTCCCTTGTTTTGGTGACAAGCCTTTGCCCACCATTGAAACTCCTGTTGCAGGCAGGAAATGACAGTAATCATTGTTTCCAGGCTGTGGCAATGTTGTGTCCAGACACTTTTTAGGTACCAATGAATTTTCCTCATGTGCAGTCTTGGATATGGAATTAGTAAGATGCAGGATGCCATGAAGCCCAAAGCCTGCAGAATTTTTCTTGCAGATAACTGGGCCTTTGTTGCCATTTCCTTGAAATAGGTAGTCAATTGCCTTTGTTTGTCTGGAGTGAGATAAGCCATCTGGGCAGTTGTATTTAAGCTTGCACCCAGGAATATTATCTCTTGAGAGGGTACTAGTTTTGATTTATTTTTGTTGACTGTGTACCCTAGGCATGTTAAAAGTCTTTGCACAAACATCAGATGCTGTAGTAAAATGTCCTTGTTCTCTGCTTGTATGAGGCAGTCGTCCAAGTAAGGATATATTTGTATTCCTCTTTGTCTGCAGTAAGCAATTACTGGTGCCAGACACTTTGTGAAGACCCTGGGCGCAGTAGATAAGCCAAAGGGCAGTGCAGAGAATTGGTAATGCTTTGAGCCAGCCTTGAATCTGAGGTATCTTCTGCATGATTGTCTGATTTGGACATGCAGGTATGCCTCGTTTAGATCTAAAGTCATGAGCCAAGCCTTGCTGCCCAGCATGGGCAGAAGCTGCTGCAAGGTCAACATCTTGAATTCTGGAATATCCAGGAAAGTGTTTAGAATAGATAGGTCCAGTATTGGTCTCCATGCTTTGTCCTTTCTGGGTACCAAGAACAGTCTTGAGTAAAATCCTTGTCCCTGCTCTTGCTGTGGCACTTGTTGAATAGCCCTCATGTCCATGAGAGCTGCGACTTGTTTTTGAGCCTCTGTCCATTGAATTTTTGGCAGGTCTGGCCAACCGTTTGCCCTTGGCAGGGTATGGAAGTGAAACTTGTAGCCTTGTGATACAATGTCTAGAACCCATTTGTCCTGGGTTATAATGTGCCAATTTTGAGAAAAAAGTGCTAGTTTTCCCCCTAAGGGTGCTGCCAAAAGATAAGTGCTTGGTGCAGGCAGGGGGAAGTTATTGGGACTGTTTCCTGTATGGTTGTGATTTGTCTTCTCCACCTTTGGAGGTAGATGCACCCCAATACTTAGACCTGTAGGAACCTTGCGACTGTGATCTGCCTCTAGGGCATCTGGATCTGCCCCTTTGAGGTCTGTCTGAGACTGGAAAGGACCAATTCTTTGTAGGCCAGTGTCTGCTAAATCTAGGTGGCTGTACCTGTAAGAAATCCTTGACCGTTTGCATAGATTTAGCTTTGTCCTCCATTTTCTATAACACCTCTTCTGCCTTAACACCAAACAAGGTATCATGTTGTAATGGAGCATCTAATAATTTTGCTTTGACATGATCAGGCAGATTTTGTTCCTTTAACCAAGCATGCCTCCTAATGACAGAACCCGTAACAGTGGCCCTGCAGAATGCCTCCAGAGAATCAAAACCACATTGCAAAGTATGCTTTCCAACTTGTTCAGCTGCATGCAATAAATCCTTTATTTCTTTGTTTTCTGCACATTCAGAATTTACCAACATTTTCTGTTTAAGCAGTGTCATGATATATTGCTGATATTTGAGCATATGAAACTGGCAATTTAAAGCCCTTATAGCTAAGGTAGCAGATGTATAAATTTTTTTCCCCATCTATCCAGTGCCCTAGAATCCCTGACAGAGGGGGTAGGGTTTTTTGCAGTGGAAGCCTTGACCCCTTTGGGACCCTGAGAAATAGTTTCTGGGTCTGCAGTAGGGTTTTTGAATAGAAATTTATGAGAATCAGGACCCTGTAGTATCTTTCCGGCTTAAGAGGAGCTGGAGGTAAGGAGTCAGGGGTCAGACTAGACTCTGAGAACATGTCATCTACAATGTCTAACACAGGTGGAATAGCTAGAGGCCTGTGTTGAGGTAGGAAAAGGAAGTCTCTGAGCCGCCTCTTAAATTCTGAAAAATCTTGGCTCTCCCAGTGGAAGTGCTCCCTCATGGTATGTAAGGTTTCCCCAAAAGAGTAATCCTCAGGAGGAGAAGCTGATGGAATTGATTCTTCAGCATCAGAATCCTCATAGGGGGGGAAGAGAATATTCCTGATCAGAAGAGGAATCAGAAGAAATGGAAACCTGATCTGAAGATTCATAGTCTGTCTCTTGCCTAGGCCTCTTATCAGGAGGGGGATGGGAACCCCTGATCAAGGTAATTAAGTCTTCGGCCATTTTGAGCATCTGCTTTTTGGACATGGAGGCCTGTCCATGTGGCTGTTAAACTTGTTTCTTTGCCTTTAAAGGTGTTTTAGTCTTTGCCTTTGAAGTCGGTTTAGTATACAATTGTTTAGGTCTGACTACACCCTCAGAAGCCGATGCCTGCTCAGCGGCTCCGGACCCATCTGAGGGAATAATCTCCGAGGCTCCAATACCTTGAGTTTCCAGCGGCCTGGCTGACTCCACGTGGGAGTTGGAAGCGGCCTGCAACTCTAAAGTAGTGGGCGTCAGGGGCTGCGAAAGAGAACCGGCGACTTGATTAGGAAAAGCTTCATCATCGGTTTTTGACCTCGGTTGCCTGTCTTTTTCTTGGCGTTTTTTTGTGAACTCCGGTAGTCGGATGGCTATCCAACGACATTGTATAATTAAATCTTTACCCAAAATAGCTTAATGCAAAATCGTACCGACGCTTAATAGTGCATTGGTTAAATCTAGCACAAAACAGACAACTAAAAACGTCGTGGTCAGGGCCTAGGCAAGGAATACAGTAAGAATGAAAGTCCTTATGAGGCATTTGCTTCCCACAAGAAATACAATTATTAACTTTTTCTGACATCGGTCTGGAGCAAGAAAAAAGTTTCCCCAATGGGGTACTTAGCTTTTAATGAAGACTTCGGATCTGAAACTCGAACACGAAAATCTCAGGAGTCGGCCGACCGGCACTTGTGAACTGCTTCTGCTTTGGGCATCGCGCGGCAAGGACTGAAGAAAATGGTGTTGGCTGTATCTTTTATACCCCTGACGTCAGGGAAGAGGTGACAGCAACTGACGCAGGACCCAAGACTTTGGAATTCAGGCCGACTGAGGGCAACCTGCCAGCAAGATAACCTAACTGTAATGACTGCAACAGTGAAACACGAAGAACATCAAGTGAAATGTAATGTTCTGAAGTTTTAAAAATATAGGTTCTGTTTTTATGTCAAGTGGATTATTGTTCGGTACATGTCAGAAAGTGTGTTTTTTCTGGTTTACACGTGTTATGATTTTATGTTTTGTATAACTTGATTGTACGTCCTGTGAAATGTATGTGTTGAACAATATGTAACAGCCTTAAGATTAACAAACAGGAGAGAGACTTCCAACCCTTTAGACTAAAACATTAGAACTGTATAAGTTTCTCACTGAAATGGAACAACTGGGGGTTTGGGATTTATGGAATAAACGTAGTAACAGTAACTTGGTCACATTGGCAGTACTAAGTAACAAGAAGGACCTCCTTCCTGGAAGGGGCCCACACAATAAAGGCCACACCCTAGACTCTCCTCCCTTCCAGGAAATTGGAGGTTCACAGACGCGCCCACTACTGAGATGCATACAAACTGAAAAAATGTGCTTAACTGTTCATTTAACTCAGAGCAATGCTTGGAGGAAGTTTGGAATGGAATCTGTAACCTGCAAGGACTGAACAATAAAGGAACATTGTTTGACTTGAACTGTCTCCAGGATCCTCAAGAACTACCTTGCATGCCTAGAGCTCACCTACCTAGGGCTCTTGTTTTATTTTTGTGGTATATGTTGTATGTTTTCTGCATTTGGTTTGGTGTCTTGTCCTGTCCCTCTGTCTTTCTGTCTATGTCTAATTTGGTTGTGATTGTTTTTTAACTCTGACTCCACAGGCCACAACCAGTCCTTCTGAGGGCTAACAAGGTCCTTATTAGGACCCACTGAGATTCTACCACAGAGCCTAGCCTTGATCAACAAGGGGCATACCAGTCCATTTAAGGACCACATTGGACCCATCCAGACTGAAACCCAGGCCCAACAAGGACAAAAACGGCCCTCATCAGGACCCACTGAATACTCACCACCAAGACCAGCCTTGATCAACAAGGGGGCACACAAATCCTTATAAGGACTATCTTGGTCCTGGTAAGGACCCATCTATACTGCCGCCAAGCCTTTACAGGGGCTACAGAGGTCCTTATTAGGACCGACAGAGATCTGAACAACACAAAAAAGTCTTTGTGAGGACTACAAAGTTCCTCCTCAGGACCTCCACACCATACTACACCACAAAGGCTCTTCTTAGAGCCAAAACAGCCTCATTAGGGCTAAAACAGTCCTCCTCAGGACCACTTCCTCAAAGAACAGCAGAGTCCTTTTCAAGACTTAAGACGTGAACCACCTGGAGAATAGACCCTTCCAGTAAGAGTGTTCTTCCTTCCTGATTTTTGGACTGGGCTACACTCTAAGAACAAGTGGATACCTCTCACCTTTGTTTCCTTGTAAACATGTAGCAATAAATAAACAAACAAAACAAACAAACTGAACATGAAAGTGTGGTTAAATCCATCTGATGCCTACTTCATATATGTGTATGTAACCCTGGGCAAGGCCTTTAAAGCTTTCTCATCCATAGATTTGCCAAGCAATAGGGTTTGTTTGCATCAGTTGCAAAAAAAAAAGAAAACAATTTAAAACACTAACCCCCCCACCCAAAAAAAAAAAAAAAAAAACAGAGAAAACAGGAGATGATGCACTAAGGAGAGATATGTATACTTAAATTAGAAGCAGTTATACATTATTGGGACATTTTTGGTGAAATACTTGTAACTACAATCGTACTCCTAGGAGACTGTCCAAATGTAAAAAGTTAAAAGCCATGAAGTACAACATTATGCATACAACTACATTTAACTGAGCATCTTTCGGAAAATTAACTAAGATGCATTTGCAAGTGAAACTGATCATACAGCATCATGAGAATATAAACTGTGTGTATAAACATATTTGACAAACCAAACTCTATTACGATTTGTATTTAAAAAAAAAAGATTTCCAATAATGCTTTATAAAGCTAGCATTTAAAAGTCACTTTAATTTGCAACTAAAACATTTCACATCTGCTTATAGTATGCTACAGTATACTATGGAAAGCAAACACTCCCCTCAGTCTTCACTTTATACTTACAGGTGTGCTGCAACTACTGCTTATGCACAAGTCATATCTAAAGATGGCAACTTTAAAACTGCTCTTAACACAGAAGATTATTTTCCTTACGTGACTTAATGTTGGCATCTCTGTAGGTGCCATTGAGAATCGCTAACTCCATCAGCTGCATCTTCTTAAGGCTGTCTTCACCTTCTGCCTGGAAGAAAGAAAAAAACACAATGAATCTAAGACTTCATAACAGAGGCATTCTGCAAGCTGTGAAAAGCATTCAAAGAAAAATTCTAGATATGTAAAAGAAGCATTCTCAAACCTTTCAAATCATTTGGCAAGCACAAGGTATTGCCTGCACATCGGTAGAATATAGGCCCAATTGTTGATCCCTCCCCAAAAAAATTGTCAGTCATGCATTTTATTTTTATAGATGGGGTAGAAAAAAATGAGTAAAACTACAGCTTTAGATCTTGAAACTATTAAGCTGCTAGGAAATCTACTTAAATGAATACAAACAGTCTCTCTTAGGTTCATAGGTTCATACTAGGCTATCTGCCCTAGGGCATTTATAAGCCTAGCCAGAGTGTGTTTGGCTTTCGCCACCCATTTTAAATGAATTTTGCTATGCCTTTTTTTGAGGTTAGTATACTGTGCCTCTGTCTAACAGTGACACAGAAGTGATAGCCGGGGTAAACCTACGATCTCCCATCCACTCATCAAGATTCCTCTTGAAGAGAGTCAATGTGGGACTCTGCCTAACCTGGACTGGGATTTTATTCCAGAGTGAAGGGAGCCTCTGGGTTATGAATCTGTCCCTCCAGCATGTCCTATTTATTTCAGTGCTGAGGTTCAAGTCTCTCGGCGTAGCTCGATGGGATTTGGATTTTCTGAGGTGCAGCATGTCCATTAATTCCGGGTTGGACATGGCTTTATACGTCAGGCACAGATCGCCTCTGAGCAGGCGGTATGCCACTGAGTACAGCTGGAGTTTCTTTAACCGGGCAGCATATGGCATCTGTTTGAGCCCTTTGATCCTCTTGGTGAGGTACTTTTGGGGTCTTTCCAGTTGCTGCAGGTGTCTGGTAAGGTACATCCCAAAGGGCATTGTACTCAATTATGGGCCTGATGAGGGATGAGTAAAGAGATACGATGACCTCCCCTGATCTAGATGTGAATCCCTTCATGATTAGGTAGGCTATACAAAATGTTTTTCTAACCACTTTGGCCACGTGGTTGTCAAATGAGAGATTGCTATCAACTTGGGTCCCCAGGTCCCTAATGACTTCTTCTGTACTTAATGGATTACCACCTATGTGGTAATTTGTGGGCACTTTGTTTTTGCCAAAGGGGATGACTATACACTTTTTGGCATTTAGCTTGAGGCCATGGCTCTGGCACCAGTTGTCTGTTTCTATGAGGCCCTTTTGGAGGATGCTTGTGTCGGCTGGAGAGTTGATTATGGCCCAGTTTGCAGTCATCTGCAACTTGGTCAGCCACAGTCCTTCCGTGTTGGCCTGTACGACCGAGAAATACATACCGAACAAGAGAGGTCCCAGGACTGAGCCTTGTGGGGCGCCACTTGTAACTGGTTTGGAGTCTGACATGGCTCCAGCAATTCTAACCATGTGGGTTCTGTCCTTGAGCCAGTTTGCAACCCATCTAGTGACATAGGGGTTTATATTTAAGCTGGTGAGCTTATCTATAATGCCCGAGTGGGGTATTGTAGCGAAGGCTTTTGCGAGGTCCAGGTAGGCTGTGTGGACCACCTTCCCCTCGTCAATGGCCTTGGTGACTGTTTCAAAGAAATCGACCAGTTTTAAGAGGCAGGATCTGCCCTTAACAAAGCCAAACTGGGTAGGATGCAGTGTCTGTAGGTCCCCAATATCTTTATTTATGAGGTCCATGATGATCCTTTCCATAGCTTTGCAGACCAAGCTAGTCAGGCTTATGGGGCGATAGTTTCCAGGATCCGTTGAGGCACCACCTTTGTGGAGAGGGACCACTGTTGCTGTCGCCACTCTTTGGGTACATATCCTGTAGTAAGGCTAAGATTGAACAGTAGTTTTATGTTTGGGTTTAGCTCTTCTTGGAGTTCATGTAGGACGCAGCCCGGGACACCATCTGGTCCCATTGATGCTGTGTTTTTTGCTTTGGAGAGGGCGGCTCTTACCTGAGCATCTGAGATGTCAGGGGGGCAGCACTCTGTTGGGATAGATATTTGCCCTTTTGGTGGGGAGAGGGGGTAGAAGTTTGCACTGAACCTGTCAGCTAGGATATTGAAAAATGTCTGTGGGCTCGGTGTATTTTTTGTCATTTTGGACTAATTCTGAGCATATCTGGGAATTCCCACCCAGGTTCCTAACATAACTAAAGAAAGCCTTGTGATTATCCTTAGTGTCCTGTGCAATTTTTCTCTCGAAGCTGGCCTTAGACGATTTTATGTGTGCCCGTAGTTTTTTGCTAATACTGATCAGAGATGCCTTCCCTTTTTGGGATTTTGCTCTATCATGTAGTAGCTTCCTCCTTCTATTGTATAGTTTGTTTATGGCTGGGGTCAACCAGACAGGACGTCTGCCTTTGGAGGATTGGGTCTTGGTTTTATTTGGGATTGCATGATCCATGCATTCCTGAAGGTGTTCAGGAGTCCTGAAGATGTTCTTTGAAATGGAACAAAAATACAAAGTGCACACTAACAGGTCACACTATTTCTTTGCGTCTCAGTGCAAACACTCTGTTGATTTGGAGTGGAGTGAATTTTTCTTGGACTCTGTATACCCGAGTTGCACCGTCTGGTTTGGGTAGAAAATATGGTGACCCAAGCTTATGAACTTGAGGGCTCTATTGGTAGCCTTCACTTCCTGGATGTGTTACAGACCCGTTCTTACCTACAAAAATCTGACTCAGAATCAAATCAAATCATTGTGAAAAACAGACCTCAGATGACATACCAAACAAAATCGTATTACATGAGCAGTGTGCTTTGTTTGATTATTCTGCTATCTTACTAGAAGGTACTGCTCTTTTTCATACAAATGATCTGCACTACCAGAGATAAAAAGTTAATTGGGTATGAATCTCTCATATAAGTTACCTACACACCAGAGTTAAAAAGTTCATTGGGTATGAGTTTAAAATAACATCTGTGCTGACCTAAACTGCCATGTTGTTCCATTATTTCAAAGCTGACGTGAGCACCTTTATGGAGTTTGGTAATATCACAGCTCAAAAACGTACATACTGCCATGCAGAAAACTAGCTAAGTGCATTTGCAAAACATTACCACAAACCTATTATGTTTAATTTTGCCTTATTACAACTGATTTAGGGTAAGGCTTTCTTTTACCTCTCGTATACCATTTGTGCTACTTAGGGCTAGGGTCTGATCTTGCATTCTGCTCTTCACTCCAGACATGCCATGGCATTTGCCCATGTAGCTGAATTTGCTTTCACAGTGATTGGATATGCCAAGTTTACAGATGTTTCCTATTTGGAGGAAAGTACAAAGACCTAGGAATGCTATTTGCTACCACACCCCCTTATCTGACTGGAAGTCTAAATCTCAGTAACCCCCCCACGCTGTAGTTAAACATGTCAGTAAAACATGTAACAAGACTGCCACACTGTAGTAGCTAGGGTGCTAGAATGTACAGGTGCAAGTTCTGTGTGACGTTTTTCTGGAAACAGATCATTATCACAGTGCTGAACTTAGAAAAGCCCCTTCAGCTGGGAATGATTATCAAATTCTCTGGTAAGGCACAAAGCCTTATTCACTTCCCACGCGGGGATCTGTCTCCTCTTCACCATAACTATTTAACCAACTCAAAGGTTGTCATAACTTGGCATAAATTACAACTCATTCAATGGTCACCTTCTTGGTCTGTTAGGCTCAAATGAATGGGTTTGAGAGTTTGTCATGAAGTAGACAGTTCAACATCATCCTTCCTGTAGAGACACCTCTCCAGGCTAAGACTGGAGATGGGGCATAAGACAAAGCTGGCTGCAAGTCAAAAGACTTTCTGCTTGAACCATGGGCTACCAGAGAACATGGCAAGAATAAAGAATAGTTGGACCACTAGCAGAGCTAGGACAGGGAAAGACTAGTGGAGCAGTTGTACATATATCCAAATGTTCTCCTCCACGATGCTTACATTTTCTTAACAGAGTTACTTCCTAAGGCTACATGACCAGCACTTACTAAGGAGGTTATGGATAACATTAAAAGGTATAATGTCATAAGGGTGACAGAAAATACCAGAAGACAAGGAAACTTCTTCTACCAATGCGTTCATTTACTTCCCCTTAAAGCATCAGGAATGTTAGTGATAAGCTCCACGGCAGGGAATGGGATCAAAAGGTCAGCAATAATACTGCATCGATCCAAGAGGCAAAAAGAATCAACAGAAAGGAAAGATCAAACGTAACGAGGGCCAGTGCCCACAACTGAGAAAAAATTGTACCTGCTTTCCTGCAGGAATAACTAATTGATAAGGAAGAAGCAGAAGAAAAAAAGGTACTAGATAGCAACTATCCTATTAGCATACAATACACAACCTACAGAAGGGAGAAGGGGAAGAAAACAGGAAGAGGTGTAACCCCCAAATATGAGGAAATGGATCGATGCAAGCAAGTACACAATGAAGAAGAGTTACACTGGAGAATGAAAATGGTTATAAAGTTTCACAGGGGGGTGTACACAGCCCCCCCCCAAGTAGAAAAAAGGCAGACAGTATCTTCAGAATGGCATCAAAGGAGGACACAGTCTTGATGGGTACAGTTAAACATGCAAGATTGTTACTAGGCTAATGACCTGTGGGGGGGGGGGGGGTCTTTCTAAGCCTAGCCAAGTGGTCCTGAAAGAAACTTAACTGAAAAACCTTGACTGCAGCCTCATAAAGGAGCAGGATCATTATGATACCCTACAAGCCATTAACATAACTCACTCAAGAAGGGGCAGCCTTGGAACCTCCAATCTCAAACGGTAAGAATGAGAGAGAGTATTTCAGATCCGGAACTGGGCATCAATTTGGGAATAAGTGATCACCCATCCAAGGGGATCACCAATAACTTAGCTATACTTAAGCAAATCAAAAGTGAGAGGTCTGAACTTCAGGAGGCCAGACTTTGAAAGAAAAAAAAAATGTTTAATCAAAAGGTCACAATGGTGGTTTCAAAACAATAGAGGGCACACTAAAACTGCTGTCACAGACACAGCAAGTCTGTGTACAATATAAACATGACAACCAGAAAACAAACCACAATTGCTTTCATGCGAGACTGCATCAAGTGTTATGAAACACATACAACATTTAAGAAAATACAAGACAATACAGAAAGAGGAAGACAGGCATTATACCAATTTACTTCTTGCATTTGATTACCGGGATAATCCAAATGGGCATTAAACCACTTTTCAACAGAGGCCAAGGGATAAAGGCTCCACATAAAGAAACGAGTGACGAGATGGTTTTAGCCAATAAAAACATTTTAAAATACCAAGTATGCTAAAATAAGATATAAAAACAGAGCTGGTGATTAAGCAGGTGTCATACATACAGTCAGATGGATAGTTACAACATAAAGAGTTTCTTCAGTTATGGAAATAACATTTAGGTACATACACTGATTCACATATAAAATCAACACTTACGTTTAGAACTGTTTCCCAAATGAGCTTACAGTTGTTCCCACACTGTAGTACAACCACAGATGTCAGACATCAGAAGCAGTTTATACTTTCATATTACTTGACGACAGCTGTGCTTACATGTATATTAGGTTATCAGTGAAGAGGAATGGGCAGTGGAGACTAAGAATGGTTACAAGTAACTGTGGAGATGGGCTGGAAGTACAAGTTGAAGATATAGTGCAGGGGAAGGAAGAGCACATAAGTATGACCCTGGATCCTACCCAATTTGGCTTCCTGAAGGGCAGATCCTGCCTGTTAAATCTGGTGGATTTCTTTGAAAATGTGACCCAACCCTACTGACGACGGCAAATCTGTGCACAAGGCAAAGGCTTTCAACACAGTCCCACATTCAGGCATCACCAATAAACATAGCAAACTGAATGTAAACACTTTTGTTGTAAGACGGGTTTTCAACTGGCTCACAAACCAGACACACACTATCAAACTGGGTGACTCCACATCAACCAGCAAACCTCCACATCAACCAGCAAACCTGTTACCAGCGGGGTGCCACAGGGGTCAGTGCTGGGGCCCCTACTGTTTGGTATATACTTCTCAGAAGTTCAAAACTAAAGGGTTGTGGTTGACCAAGTTTGCAAATGACTGCAAACTAGGTGCAAACATTGAATCCCCAAATTATGTCAGTATACTCCAGGATGGTCTCACACAGACCAGCAACTGGTGTATTAGTCACAGTCTCAAACTTGAATGCAAAGAAATGCATCTTCATTCCCTTCAGCACAAACAGTGTCCCTTCACAATATCCAATAACAATACCCTACGTACCCATGAAGTGCTAAGGGACCTGAGATCATAGGTTGACCATGACCTTAACTTGAGCCACCACATGTCTGCCATTGAAAGGAAAGCTTTCCACGTAGCTCACTTGATTAGTAAAGGCACTGCCTTGAGAGCAAAAATAGTTATAACCCCACTATACTTGGCACTTATTCAGCCCATAATTGAGTAGAACGCCCCATTCAGTACGTACTGTACTAAGCACCTGCAGGAATTAGAGAGACCTCAGAGGTTTCCAACAAAGAAGATAAAGGGCGTCCAGCATGCTTCTTACACAGACAGGCTAAAATCCCTGTTACTATATTCCGTATTGTATAGACTTCTTAGGGGAAATTTATGCCTGGCCTACATAACAACACAAGACCCAAACCCAATGAGCTTACTGCATTATCCGTAAATTAAATGGGTATAGGGATACCTGTTCCAGGGACTTAAACATAGCCTGCGACTTAAATAGGACATGCTTGAGGGACAGATCCATCTCCCAGCAAATGCCACATCTTTGGAACAGACTACCAATTCTTGTGAAACAGAGCACATCTATGACACTGTTCAAGAGGAACCTGGATGAGTGGATGGGGCACCGTAAATTCTTATGGAAGATAATGCCCACAACCCTCCTGGACATGGGCAGTCATCACTAAATCCAATCTTTGGTACTGACTTGTACCTCTACGGTATTACGATTGGGTTGAAACAGCTAGGCTTAAAACGACCTCCGGGTCGATAGCCTAGTAATCTCCTATGATCCTACGACTGAAGGAGGGAGTAGACAACCATGAAAGGGAAGTGGGAAAAAAGTAGATTAAGTTATCTGCATAGTTTTGAGTGGGTAAATTAAAGGTCTGCAAACTGATTGTCTCGTACTTACCTTTATTGGAATATGCTCCTGCTCCATGTGAAGCAGAGCTCCTCAATGACCCTACTCAAGCACAACCTTGACAACTGGATGGGTGACCATAAATTCACCCCGGGGGGGCAATTACGTCCCTCATGGATAGGGGCAGTTGGTGCTGATCACAAAATCATTCTCATAACAATGACCATCTAACTATGGTCAATAAGGCTACTTGGGTTTTTACACGGCTAGGCTTGTAAACACCCTAAGGCTATCGCCTAGTAACCTCCTATGAACCTACAATCAAAACTAGATTTGGGTGGACCGCAAATCAACTAAGTACAAAATAAAGTGGGAAAGGCAGTAGGAAATGCAAAAATACCCAAACTAGCAAAAATATTTTTAGTTCACTCCAGAATGCAAACAAAAACTTAAGAGATATGGAAGTATAATAAAGGTACAAAGTGTGTCATAGGAGGGGGCTAGTAACAAATACTTCTGTTCAAAATTCACTAAGAGGCATCAAACCAAAGCACTAGAAGAGCTCAGGGAACAGATATACTTATGTCTGAACAATAGGCAGCGTGGGAGGCACAATTTCCTGTGTGAACTTAAGTAATTTCCCTGAATTTCAGAAGGTCTACAGGAAGTTTTCTGAGCAACATAAATGCAGTCTTGACCATCCATGAACTGGAAATAAACTACTTTCTTTCAAAGAAGAATCAATTCCCCTTCAGTCCATCTGCTGTCTCATCTAAGCAGGTATCACTCTAGCAATCCTCCTTTATAATATATACAGCTTTAGCCTTGCTATGTTTAACTGACCTATCCTGTTGATATTTTCTTAATTTTAGATGTTTATTGAGTTTCTTTATTTACCTGACCTTGTCTTGTTGAGATTTTCTTTGTATATGTGATAAGTTTGTTAGATAGTTATGTAATTGAGCTTCCTCCCTTTGTTAATGTATTGTACTAGCATTTTTTTTGTTACTAAATTCTCTTGGAGCTCATCTCCCTGGGCCTCTACTGAAAATGGACATATTATCCACTTAGACTAGCCCGGTCAACAAATGTAAAATAAATAAAAATAAATAAAATAACACCAATTCTGACTCCACAAAAGTGCCCTGAACCCTACTTGCTATCATCACCCAACTCTTATATCAAAGCCATCTTTTTTTTTAATTTTGTAACAATCTTCAAGACTTCAGTTACTCAGTACTCTTATCAAGGATACTTTGAAAGACATACGATATTTAAGACATGTCATTTATACTGCTTTAGTGCCACATTTGTAAAACATTTCCAGTGAAAGTCATACAAAAGCATGAAGAAAACAGAAATAATTTAATTACTTTACTGTTTCTCTCTCACAATTGCAGATTTCTTAACCTATCAATGCCACTCATTTTCGTGTATCTGAAAGCAGCACCTACTTACAATGTTGGTAAACCTGTCAGTTTATTCCCTCATACTGTGACAAATGTACCCCCTACCACTCTCATCAGCCTACAAAGATAAGGCCTCTCAATGTTTCCTCAGCAAGCAGAAGCAGTAAAGGTCAATGGCACTGACCTCTTTTCATCTGCTTTTACTGTTTACAGTGATGAAGCAATACAAGATTCAGAAAGTCATCAGCTACAGTTAGTATATTTTTGTTTACTTTTTTCTGCAAAACCAAGCATACCCCCAAGTAGTCACAAAGCAAAAAAAGCAAAAGAAATAACCCCTTTCTTCACTCTAAAATATATCAAATTTAAAAAAGCTCAAACAGTGTTAAAGAGTTGAACTGACTTCTCAAATGTCCTTACATATGCAGTGCTTAAAACTTTATAGTTCATTTATTACCGTAAGGTTATGTCTGCTGAAGTGCTGTACAGTTGACTGTCTGCCTCCACCTTCTGAAGAGGTTGAGTTACTGCTACTATAAATCAGTTTGCTTATTTTGTTTTAAGGATAAACAGAAGCTGTGTTCTTGGTGTGCCAGAAAGATATGGCTAGTGGCAGTATTATTATAAAGGCAAGGAAGTAGACATTGGTGCTGATCAATAGCCACTTCTATGAAGCACTGTATGCACATGCATGTCTTTGCTTGCAGAAATAATCATGCTCAGGTTTCCAGCTACTGTTAGTACAATAACAATGGAAGGCACCATGGTGGAAGAAAGGCAGGCAAGATTCTTAGGAGCCAGTGAATTTAACTGTGCTGCAGCAGGTTAGTGTAAACTGTGGTTGAGTGGGTCAGGTGTTGACTATTACATGAGTCACAACAGCATTTACCCAGGACCCCTGCAGAGCATTTGGTAGTAGAGGTACAGATTTAAAGCCTGCATTGTCACAAATTAAGTATCGGCAGTAGCGAGGATCCTGAGACAACAGACCCTTTCTGCCACACTTCAATTAGATATTCAGTAACAGCCTGCACAGCTACAGACACAGAAATGCTTTTTAGTTTTCGGATAGGTTACACCACCGCTTATATCAAAACCAGGAGTTCACTAAATATAGCTGAATGACTTGCTTTAGTTTTACAGTGCAAAATACCATTCAGAGCAAATTACTGTTGTAAATCTTGCAACTTACTGTGTGCTGAGGACTGTTTTAGACTACAGATACAGGACAAATATTTTTAGGAAGTTATAGCAAAGGACATAAGGTAGTATGATCCTCAAAAAATGTACACATTATGCTACAGTTTATACAGTCAGACAAAATTATATGAATTTCTGAGGATGCATGGTTGTTAGCCTAATAAACCCCTATAAACCTATGAGACATCTCCATGCCTCTCGACTGCTATGACTTAGGGATAAGCACTATGATTTTGACCCTCAGATGTAGCCTTGCTCTGCCAAGACGTGCTGATTTTCCTCAGTCAGACCTATTTATGAGAGCATTCTTTATTAAATAAACAAACTAAGCTTATACAAAGACCGCTTATCAGCAGCTATGTAAGGTCTAGTAATATGAAGCCTTCCTATTGTAAAAAAATGGAAAAAAAAAAAAAAGGGTCTCCACTCTTCTCTGATCCTCTGCTTAGGATTCATAAAGGCCAGTGCTATGATTTTTAATAGTCAGCAGTTGTGCATACCAAAGTAAAGCAATGGTGCATAGTAAGGTTTTCAGACTAGCTTGAGGGTCAAAACTGTATCCTTTATTTTACTGGTCCAGCTAGAACATTACCTTTTTTTTTTCAAGAATGCCTTACATTTTAGGCACTGAACATTTAAAATCACAGTTACTATTGTACATTAACTGCTCAATGTAATTGCAACATGGGTATGTTAAAGGTTTGCTATTAAGAGGAGCTGACATGGCCGCATTGAAGTCTGTATCTTTAGTTCTCTAATGCAAACACATCCTTCATATCTATAGAAGCCTAAAAACAGCAGCCATATTTTCAAACCAATGGGAATGGATTAATCTGTTGAATTTATACCTGAAAACAGAGCGTGCTACTTAAAACAGGAGTGCTTTATCTGTTAAAGGAATATGTATGTCACAGATTATCTGTGTACCATATCAGTGAGGAATATAATTTCATTACCTCCTCACAATGGTACAGAATTCCAGTTAAGTGTACATGTTACATATGTGCCTATCTGACGAGCACAAAAAATGCACAGAATAAAAATGCTTTCTGACAAAGACTTGGAAACCATGAACTGCTATTGTGATACCACACTAGTCAAGTATATTTTGACAACTACCACATTGCACTTATCTTGTTTTATTTCCAAACTGTATAAAGAACTAGGGTCAAATACCATTTGAAAACTTCAACAAATCCCATTCAAACAAAATGGAAAAAGGATAGTCATTCAAAACTAAGGACAGCACGTGCTAGCATACAATTTATTTATGCATCATTTGGGAAGCCAACTAAACATACTAGTCACCAGTTTCGTTTTTGTTCTTCATGGCTTTGAATATACAGCTTCTCTTTCAAGTTAGTCTGGATTTTTTCAAATTGTATTTTTATTTTACTTCTGCTCCAAGATATAAAATTACTCTCGAATCTTCTATTTTTTCAAGGTCAGCAGATCAGCTTTGTGACACGCCTCAAAAAAAGACTGCACTGTTGAACAAGCAAGTCAGCAGAAGGCAAATCTGTTTCCCACATTTTTTTTTAACAAAGAATAAAAGAGGCACAGACAATTTAGGTTTCTCAAAGAGTATATGCTGCTTTATTGCAAATCCTGAGGACTAACTGATACATGTAGACATAAATTTATCCTTTCCTTACATGAAACGGCATAGCAAAATTAATTTAAAATGGGTGGAGAAAGCCAAACACACTCTGGCTAGGCTTATAAATGCCCTAGGGCAGATAGCCTAGTATGAACCTATGAAACTGTTACTGCAGTATGCTCTGCAGTGACAACATGCAAGAGACACCACAGCACACAATAATCTTTATTAAATGGTTATTCTCACATCAGCTACAGTAGTGAGTAATGCATGACAACTAAAGCAGAAGCAAGAGTTTTAATATCTGACAGTGACCTTGTCTTATCTAACATGACACTTTAGGGATAATATTTTTTAAGAAACAATAACTTTAGACAACCTAATGATTATGTAACCATAAGGGAGCTATTCATGTAGTTTACTTTTCTGCAAATTGAAGAAGGTTTCTTATAAATAGCTGCTTTGAGGTTTAGCTTCAATCTTTAAACCAGTATGCAAGGTTAAGCAATTTAAAACACTTTATAGACTTATTTTATAGCACAAATGTCACTTCACTTCAAATTAAAGTGTGAAGTCCGGAGTACAACTTATAATTTTCAAACTTTGTCATGTATAACTACTATACTGACACACACAGATATCCCTCTCACCAGGCTGGATAAGGAGGTTGGGGTTAGCTGCCCGTCAGGTGCCAGGAACCACCATATCACACATGCACTAAAGTCTCTCAATAGGTACCATTATGACTATGTCATAGTCCATGTTGGTGTGAATGACTTGAGATGTACCTCTCTGGACTATATGAAGAGACATGATTGAGCTCTCGGACTATATGTCTCAGACGTCTGTGTGGTTAACCACACAGTAAAGTTGAAGGGGGTCGGACTGCCACGTCTGCAGTCACGTACGTGACTTGGATGGCTGGG
Organism: Protopterus annectens; assembly: GCF_019279795.1. Lineage (NCBI taxonomy): Eukaryota > Metazoa > Chordata > Ceratodontiformes > Protopteridae > Protopterus > Protopterus annectens. The sequence continues at coordinate 1,579,221,971 of NC_056725.1, forward strand.
AGGCTACTGATTGGTTCTAGCTCTCTTTCCAAAACAGAGAGCGAGAAACAATCAGTTGTAACAGGCAGTATTACTGGTTACTTCACTTGTCTCTGTGCTACCGTTGCAAACAAAATGTTAAGGGCTTGCTATTAATAATTATACAGAGAGTCCGAGGAAAGATTTGGGACTTGATTCCTATCCTGACTTATGGGTGACCTAGCTAAACTACTTATTTTTCATGATCCTTAGCGGACAGTCAAAAAAGTCACTCATCATTTTTTTAATTTAATTGAGAGGTAGCTGTCTGACTCCTTCTGCACGTCTTACAAGTTCAAGTTCCCAGCAAGTTTCTTATAGCAACCATAATGACAATATCCAAGCTGTCCTTTATACTAACTTATTCAGCTGAGGCTGTCCATGAAAACTGCAGCTTTGTATTATTAGTATACACAAGTGACAAGCATATGCACAAGCTATGATTTATAATGATACAGAATGATCAGGCACTGAATGTAGTAGAATAAGGCAGCAATGCAGATAGACAGCAAGAGTGAAAGAAATGTGGTCAATGTGCCTCACAAAGGTAGTTGTGCAGTCAGTCAGTGACAAAATATGAAAAACAGAGGGTGAAATATTTTTACTACAGTTTTCTACATTTACTGAAGTTTACATACTTGTCTGTCCCCGATTTTGGCTCAAAATGTTGCTCTCCTCCTAATAACCCTCCGCAAAATGGCAAATTTGGAAGAAAACATGGACAGTTTCCAATTAATAAATAATTGTGATGATCAGAGTTATAGATTACTTTTAATTTCAGAAATGTATGCAGATTCTCTTATTTTGTCAGCTGCTCAGGTTAACAGTACTAATATTAAAAAAGTGTCCCTTCTTTGACAGGTTCCCAGCTGTATTGTGTGGCTATTTTATATTTGTGCATCACATTTTTGGTCCGTTTATAAAATTGTGGTTTCCTAGCAAATTAGTGGCAAATCATTAAAGAGTGAAGTTAGAAAATAACGACAGACATTTGATTTTCAGATTTCATACTCTTCAGAAAATTAATACTAATGCAAGACCTACTATTCTGTTATCTTTCTAAGTTTATAAGAGCAGTATCTAAAAATTGTCCTAATTTTTGGGCCTTTGTCCCACTTCTATTTATGGCTTTGTCCAGATTTCTTGCTCTGAGGTTGACAGGCATGACAAATGTATCAGGGCCATCACCATCAGCCAGAGACCATTCAAATTGTGACATACTTCTACCTCACTCCCCATGTAGTGACTCTGAATGTGTCCAAGCAAAGCAAGGAGCAGTTATGCAGTGTATCCGCCCATCCAAAGTAGACACAAGTACTACAGTGGCTTTTCAACTGTCCTTGATTTTGCAGAATGCTCTGGTTTTCTGTCATATTTTTATACTGTTGATTTATGCTCCTTCTTATTCAGAAAATGCATGTTGTTGCAGTGCCTGCTGCTTTGTGTTTAAGTAGCAATGCTTTAGTGACCATCAGGTAAGCTTGTCCGAGACTAAGATGCAAGTAAGCTTTAACAAGCATACTGTTAAAGAATTACCAACATTGAAAACCTTTTTGTTGTTGCCATGCAGAGAATATTTACATAACTAGATAGCGTATAAACCTTGGGTATTGAAATGCATATGACAGTATTTGTAATAAAGGAGAGGATTACAGTATTTTCAAAAGCTCATTACATTTGTTGGAGACTTGCAGTCATCTTTGCAGGCTTTACCCATAAACTAAACAGAATGCCAATCTCTCATGTATGGTCCACAACCTGTACAGTAACCCTTTAAGCAATTTATCTTGAGCTTGTTTCTTGTTTGCTGTTCATTTTTTACTTTGATCATGTTTCCCCATGAAACAAGTACATAGTTATTGTCAGGCAGCAGGCCTTTTTTGGATAAGAAACATTTTTACAAGTGGAGGTATCACAGAGATTGCTACTTTCAGCATGTTACTTGGTACTTTTATAAAGCTGAATATAAATTGTAATTAGAACTGCAGTGCAAGGAGAAGTGGTTGGAATGGAGTGCTGCTTGTTTTTGTATACTTGATTTTGACTGGCATTCCAGTAATGTATTTAGAAAGTAATTTATTTTTTCATGCCTCACAACCTTTTTGCTTCTATCTTGATATTAAGTAAATTGTCATGTAGCCAATGCATTGAAATATTTTTTTTCTTCTACATTTCATTTGTCTTAATTGGACTCTCATAATGATGGTTTGGCACTCAGGGCAGCGTATTTAATTAAAATCCCAGTTTTTGTGGTTTTTATCATAGCTCCACCCCATTCTAGTTGGACACACCCCTTCTCATTGGCCCCACCCACTCAGCTGTCTCCTGCAGCCCCCCCCTTTGATTTGAAGCCACCAGCCACCACTGGTCCCTAGCTTTAAGTAGGACTCTACCTGCATTTAGGATGATGCCTCAGTACAAACAGAAAATCATGGACTTCAATAATTGGCTTTGTTTCTGATGTCATTCCAAGGGGATACAGTATCTGTCAGCCTGGATTGACATGATCAACAGACCTTGACGCGTTGCCAGAGATGGTCTTCAACTGTCACCCCTGGGATTTCGGCTACTGGCCAATGCTTTTTTCACTCCCATAGTGCTTTTTTTAGGCAGTGTCTCAAGGACAAAATTCCTAACATATGAACTCTATCCAAGAACAACCTCATGGTTTTGCTGCTAAATGCTAGGAGTCGTAACACGAAACTGCATTCACTGGAAGCAGTCCTCACCTTGGAAGACAGGCATTTGTTCAATCACGGAGACCTCATTCAAGGCTGTGCAGAGCACTACAGTCATATCAAGCTACCTCCTTCTAGATGTTCAGACCACAAATGGAAGGCATGAAAACTAAAGGAGATAGTGATATCAATATTCATTAAAAAGATGAATACACCTCCAGATTGATTAGATAGCATGATTCCATGGAGATACTTCAGGTACAATTAACTGTTGGTAGGACTCCTATTCAAGTCATTGCCAGCTACAGGACCCCTCCATAAATCAGGATACCCACTCTTCCTATTTGGATCTACTTGAGTCTATCAAGATACATCTAAACACCACAATGGTTTTGGACGACTAACTACCCATCCATTGACTCTGGAAATTACTCATGCAGGAACTCACTTGTCCAAAGGTTCCTCGACTTCATTAACTCCTATGCCCTGGACCAGCTAGTAGACACCTTCACAAGGGGTGCCAAAATCCTGGATTTGGTGGTTACCAATATGGGGGGACCATTGTAGTGGCCCCATTGTGAGGTCTTCCCTGGTGAGATCTGACCATATATCAGTCTCATTCACAGTCACTATCATACCTGACCTCCACCCCATAGCACAAACTAAACTAAAAAACTTCTCCAAAGCAGACCATAACCTCTTACGGGATGGTATAAATAACTTCACTGCACCTCCTCCCTCAGACAGAACTGGCAGCTATGCAGAGTTTTATACAAATGTTTTAAAAGGAAAAGATCAGATTTGTACTGAACTGGTAGTTAATGAAACCACATATATAGAGCCTGTGGACATTGCTAACCTGTTAGTCAACAGGTTCTGTGAAAACTTCACGCCTCTTTCCCTGCTACACTTACCCCAAGACATCCTTACCACACTTACCCAAAGACATCCCTACCATCTATCCTCTACCCTGTATCTCTAATGATCAGGTCGTAAACACCCTCTCTAAGCTCAAAAGCACAGCATCCATGGGACTGGATAACATCCCAGGCTGTGTCCTACATGGGCTCCAACAAGAATTTGCAATGCCATTGTATATTCTTTTAAATCATAGCTAAGGTCTGGCTTCATTACAGATGAATGGAAAAAGGCTGCCGTTATCCCCTTGTACGAAGGTGGTGCTTCCACTGACCCCCCCCCCCCAGGAACTACAGACCTATTTGGCTGACTAGCCTTATCTGCAAGGCCATAAACAGAATCATCATGGACCTTATCAGCAAAGACATTGGTAACCTCCAAACACTTGACTCTACTCAATCTGGGTTTGTCAAATGGAGATTGTGCCTGTTAAACCTGGTGGACTTCTTCAAGACAATCACCAAGGCTCATGATGAGGGGAAATCTGTGCATACAGCCTACCTAGACTTAGACAAAGCTTGTGACACTATCCGCCTCCCCACTCTGGCATAACTGACAAACACACACAGCTAAGTATTAACTTGTATATCATTAGATGGGTTGCTAAGTGGCTCACTGATAGAACCCATATAGTCAAAATAGGGGAATCCACCTCCAACAGCAGACCTGTAACCAGTGGTACTCTACAGGGATCATTCCTGGGACCTCTACTGTTTATAATATATTTCTCTGAAATGCAAGCTAAAAGTAAACGTCTGTGGCTGACAAAGTTTGATGATGACTGCAAACTGGGAGTGGTCATAGAATCTCAAACAATGTCAACATCCAGCAAGAGGGTCTTAAACAAATGATTGGTGCCAAAGTCATAGCCTTAAACTCAATGCAAAAAAAATGTATCATCATCCATTTCGGTAAGACTGATGTTCCTGCTATCACATCAATAACACCCTAAGTAAGCACTCAGTGGTAAGAGACCTCGGCACACAGGTTGACAGCAACCTTACTTTTGATCACCATGTCTCCATAGTGGTAAGAAGGGCATTCGATATTGCTCATCTCATAAGGGCATTGCCTCCAGAAAAAAAGTTATAACCTCCCTGCACTCTTCCCTCATCAGGCCAATGGAGTACAATGCCCCTTTTGTATGTACCTTTCCAAGCACTTGCAGCATTTGGAGAGACCACAAAGGTTCCTCTCAAGGTATTCAGCATCTGTCCTATGAGGATTGTCTGAAATCACTGTCACTTTATTCCGCTTTATACAGACTACTCAGAGGTGATCTCTGCCTTGCATATAAGGCAATCTTTGACCCTGCTTTATTGGAAATGCAGCACATCTGCAAGTCAAATGGTACACGGGTTATTCACTCTAATGGCCTTAACTTGGTATGTGACATTAATAGAACCTGCTAGAGGGACAGATTAGTCTCCCAGAGGTTGCCACGCCTTTGGAACAAACCCCACTTCATGAGCACCTTTATTGGCCCTCTTCAAACGCAATCTGGACGATTGGATGTGTAACCATAAATTCACCCCAGGGGTTCCACCTGTGTCCCTATTAGACAGAGGTGATTGGTACAGATAATGGAAATAAGGGTATAAGCTGGCTAGGCTTGTAAGGGGCCTAGTGTCAATAGCCTAGTGATCTCGTATGAGCCCATGATCCTATACTGAGCATGTACAGAACATGTACAAAAAGGTTAATGTACAGATTTTTAAATTACTTCTAAAGATCTCAAACATAGTACAGGTGGTTACAGTAGATGTTCAAATAGGCCGCTGTTGCGCTATAAACACATTCAGTCTTTCCACCTTGTAGTTTATGTATTTTGTTATGCCAGGGTGGGGGTTCTCACCTTTTCATGTTCTCCAAGCATATCTCTTCATGACCGTTCTCTGGCCTTCCTTGTGCTGAGGCAAGAAAGCTCTGTTTTGGTGCCTAAATATCTGTTTTTATACCGGCTCTCACACAAGCTCTCTACTGGTAATATGGGCAAGTGGAATGTGCCCTAAAGCTGTGAAAGCTGGCCAGACATCCGATGCTTGCCAGGATACACACCATATATAGCTTAAACTACGGCAACAGTGATCTAATGATGAACATCTGAGACCTTTGTCAGGGTTCTCCAATTTTACTGAACTTTATTCAAGTAAAGGTATGCAAGGAATTATAAACATATCCACATCCTTACATAAAAGTTATATTACTTTGATTTTGCATATTTTACCTGCTTAGTTGTTAGCAGTATCAGTCAAGTTGCCTTGTTTGCAAGAAGTAGCCCCCACTCCCCCCGTGCATTCTGAAGCCACAGAGTTTACGTGGGTTTTTTTTTTAAATAAAGACACCATTACCCAGAATAAGATAAATGTTAGGAAATTTGGTTTACTCTGCTAATCTCAGATACATTTTCATAAGTCAATCATTTAGGTACGAAAATAGACAAATGTTTCACGAAGCAATGCTGTGTGGAAAGTAGTAGAAATGGCAATAGTTTAGCTTATGCCAGAAAGATGGAGCAAGCCATGATACATTTTAGATATATAGGTATACGAGGAAAGAAATTCCTAATTTTCTGCATCAACAGCCATTACTTCAAGATAATTACAATAAGCATTTCCCAGACACCGAATACACAGATGATTATGATTGGGTTATCATTACTGGCGTGTGTGTTCCTACATGGATGCTAAGAATGATGAGAACACACAATAATGGGCTATGATCAGAGACCTGATCATAACGCTTTGCAGTGCATGGATCGTCATCTGCTCCATGTAGTACTAGTTAAAGAAAAAAAAACATTAAGTGTTCTGCTGGCTTTCAAAGCAGTAAAGCACAGAGAGAAAGCTGTCAGAAAGGCAGCAACATACTCTCTAAGTTAGGGATACACAATTGGCACAGACAGCAGTCAGAAACAAACCCGTTTTTAATTCTGCCACTGCTGTTTGCTAGTCAAATCTGGCAGTTAAGATACCTGATCGGAACAAGTGAAGCAAGAGGTGCTTAATTCTTAACATCAGGTCTTGTTCTCCAGATATCTGACTGTAATCACCACGCTCCATGCACTACTTAGTATTAATCTGCTACTCTTTTCTTGCTACGTAATGCAAACTGGTTCTAACCACTTGCACTTGTATGAACACATTCACATGATCTTAATGGTTCAGTTGCTTCCTTTCCTCACATTATCTTACAAATTTATAAGAGCCAAGGTATACCACATAGATTAAATATGGATTATTTAGAAATCTGTGGCAGTCGTTTAACAAAAGATGATATGAAAATGTGTTTTGTGGTGCCTAGTGAAGGGTTCCTTACAGCTCAAATTCTTAAATGGGTCCTCCTCCTGGTTCTAAAATTGATAGTTCTGTTCTTTACGCTGCTGTGGGATCCCATTCGCTTAACTTCATTAGTTAAGTAACACATTTTTGTCAGGTCTTTCCATACCGAGGACAGTGGAGAAATGCAATATGGCTGATAGAAGTACAGCAAGAAATTTCTATTAAAACAAAGCTGATATTGCTGTCTTACCATCACCCAATATTCACTTCCTAAAATGGCACATACACAGTAAAATGCAGTATGCAAATAAAAAACCTGGACTTCCTAACCTAGAATGTTTGTGGACAAAAAAAACCTGCCCTATATACTGCATTCATTATAGTCTTAAATTGATTGCTTTATGCCAGTGAATGAAATGAGAAGCCTAATCTTTGCAGTGTCCTTACATGTGCTTAAGCATACTAGAACTGTGATCTATGCTTACTTTTTACTCTATAACTCATTTCAAAATGAAATGCAGTTAAACTCTAAATGCCTAGCTGTAACATATACAGATCCAAAAAAACTTTCTAATATTTCTGTCCCATTTATATACTCATTTATTTAAAAGCTATAAATTAAATTATTTTTTGTCCTTCATAGGTTAGTACTAGGCTAATTGCCATTGTGGGCCATTTTAAGTCTAGCCAATTACCCCACATGATAATCAAACCCTGCACCTTGTGCTTGCCAGGTAAACACCTTAACCATTATATGCCATCCTCCCACCTTTGTTCTTCCTTAAAAAGAGCCAAGGAGGACCCATTTAAGAATTTGAGCTGTAAGGAACCCTTCACTAGGCACTACAAAACACATTTTCATATCATCTTTTGTTAAACGACTGCCACGTAGATAAAATATGGATTATTTAGAAATCTCTGGCAGTCGTTTAACAAAAGATGATATGAAAATGTTGTTTTGTAGTGCCTACTGAAGGGTTCCTCCTTGTCCTTTCCACTTTTCTCATTTCCTTACTTATTCTTTCAGGTCTCAGAATAAATTCCTTTAGTAAAAAATGACAAATTCTCCATATACTATAATACTGAACTAATCAATGTTACGCAGATTGTACAAAAACTTCAAGTGAACTAAATGACACCCAAGTCAAGATGCAATAAACACTGTTAGCTCTACAATAGATCTCTCTTTAACCTCATGCCTTAGATCCAACATTTGGATGCAGATTCTCAAGTAGAACAGCAGCCGCCATACGGAATTTTATATTTATAAACCAGCAGAAAGTATTGAAAGAAATAAGCCAACACAAGAATGGAAAAAAAATATTTTGCATATAGGGATGACTGCAATTAGGGATACAGACAATAGGCTAAAGGGACTGGAATTTAATGGAGAAAACTTGCAAAGGAAACCAAGGTATTGGGAGCAAATAACTAGAGAAGGAAATTTAACAGAATGGGGAAAGGCCAAGAAGATACTTGGACTGCAGGCTACAGACTGCCTTACCTATCAGGGATTGATATGAGAGTATAGGCAAAGAGAAAGGGGAATCCTAAGTGAAACACCTGCTTTGGTAGAGTTTTTTGAAGAATCTAGAAGAGAAGCTGCTGTTAAAAATGGTTAATTAAGTAGGGCATGAGTTTTTTGAAGAATCTAGAAGAGAAGCTGCTGTTAAAAATGGTTAATTAAGTAGGGCATATAAAATACTGCATCGCAACTAAAGGAATCAGAGGTGGTTAGAAAAGATTGGGAAGAGACTGGATAAGCAATTCATAAGGAAACAATGGGAGAGCATATGTATGGCTCCCAAGTCTGCAAGTCTACAAGACTTAGGAATTTTGCTTGGAAGTGTTTGCAGGGCTATTTTAATACCCCAAGCAGACTCCAAATACATTTTCCTCAGGTAGGTGGCAACTGTTGGTATAACGGGGATGAAGAGGTAACTTTGCTTCGGGTGTGTAATGAGTTAGCAAACTCCAAAAATCACTACAAAGTACTCTGCCAGAAATACTGGGTGAGCAAATGTATGCAACCAAGGAAATTATTCTGTTGAGCTGTGCTACTAGCTCTGAACTGCCTAGGCATAGTATGGCCTTGCTGAGTTTAATTCTGGTGGGTGCCAAAAAAGCAATTAACAATAATATCTTTTTTTCTAAAAAGTGCGTGCTTTCAAAGACCATCTATTATGATGTGTAATATTTTTGCATTATTTTTACCATTGTTGTCATCTCAATTCAATATGTATCGTTAATTATTCTATAACCTCTTGTCCACTGTTTTCTATATTACTGTCTTTTGCACCATGTCAATTCAATATGTATATTGTAACCTCTTGTTTTTATAATTTTGTTTTGTGCTTGTATTGTTTTTGAAAATGTAATTTGGAGCTTTTCTCCCCAGGCATACACTGGAAATTGGACTTTTTTTTGGCTCAGTCGGACTCTCTCGGTAAACAAATGTTAAATAAATAAATAAAATTACTAGAAAATGGAAATCAAAGTCTATACCAACTATATTTGTAACAGACCAACTGGAAATGGGACCTCTAGAAAAGGGTACAAATTAACTGCATAGAAACAAAACGGAACTTTTGGGAATATTACATGCAGAATAATGTTTTGGAGGAAGCGTGAGATTTAAACGAAGGTAAGAACTGAACGAATTATGTAATGTTGGATTGACGATACCTACACAAAAAACATGATGCATAATGTTTCTAAAAACCTGTTAATATGGTTTGTTTTCTTTTACATTTGGTAACATGTGGATGGCGCAGTGGTGCAGCAGTAGCACTGTCGCCTCACAGCAAGAGGTTCTCTGGTTCAATTCTCAGCTGGGGTGCCTTCTGTACAGAGTCTGCATGTCCTCCCTGCGTTCGTGTGGGTTTCCTCCGGGTGCTCCGGTTTCCTCCCACGTTACAAAGACATGCATCTGGAGCCTTTCTCCCCGGGCCTCTGCTGAAAATAGGCTTCACTGCAAGTCGGACTTTCCCGGTTAACAAATGTTAAATAAACAAATAAATAAATAAATACATACATAAATGTGTGCTTTTCTATGTCTTCAGTTATAATTCAATAAAGGTGTTTAAAAATGCAAAGCACCACATTTATTGCATTCAAAATCCATTATTCAATGATCACCACATTTGGTCAACCCTGGATAAAGCATTGAGTACACAGCAGTAAAAATGGAGTCCAAGTACTCTAATAGTATAATGGAATATAACGTCTGTGGTAATATTTATAAAACTCTGATGCATAAAAGAAAAATGCTGTGCTACTTCAGATACAACCAATTGCAAACTGATATTTATAGGCACATACTAATTGTTTTTTTTGTTTGTTTCTTAAATGCTGAGAGACTGTTAATTCCTGAGAGGAACAGGTGCTGGAGTCCTTCACAGAGCATTCTGTTAAAAATGGAGGGAGTACGTCTGTGCCTCATGATCAGCTCAGTGCAGGCCTATCGGTTCAAGAATCCTAGATAAACCAAAAATAATGGTGGGAAGACAAATCCCCAAAATCAGGGGCATTTTTGTTAAATAATTACCCTATTTCACTTCAAAGGTTAATAGAACATCAAGTTTTATATTAACACGCACTTTCTGGACAAAAACTATGATACTCTGGCATTATTATCATCTGTGATTTACAAGAAAATCAAAACATTTTATGAAAGAAAAGGCAAAAATGAGGCAAAATCAAGGAGAGTTGAGAGGTATGGCTGAGTCTAAAGGAAAGTGACAAGATGTTACTGACTATCTATGAGCCAGTCAAGAAAAATGACCAAGAGGTAATGCATTAAAACTTGGTATATGTAGTAATAACATGGCCTCAGCAGACACTGTTAGCTAATTAACTCACTACGCAGTTAAACAATGATGCTCTATCTGCTGAGAAAGGGAGATAAAACAACTAAGCCTTATTGTACCAGTGAAAAATGATAAAGCACTGCAAAGAATACATTCCCTCCTACAGCATTCCTTGATTCTAACTTGAAATTATAATCTAGTTTGTATCAAGTTTTAAGCTGTTTAAGAATATTAATTACTACTCCAGTTTGCAACTTGAAGGAAAGACTATAGTCAAACCACGGTCCAAGATATTTATGGCTAGTGACCTGCAACACCCAAGTGTTGCCTGGATCCTTAATTTAAGGAGGATCTGCATGAAGCAGCTTTTGACAGGTGCCAAACAATATGGTTGCAGACTTGGTGGATTCAGCAGTGTTACTAACAGCTATCTAGGGATGAACTTGTTAAAGTTCATTCTGCAGTAGGTAGTTCAGTGTTGACTTACTTTAAGGAACAATGCCAATGACATACTGGGTCAAATGTTAAGTTTTGAAGTGACAGCAGCTGATAGTCAATGAAAAGAAAATGGGGCCCAATTCTGAATCATTAGGCACCCCTGCACGAAGATACCCCTGCTTAGAGTAGATACTGCTGTTTCTTACGCCAAATGCAGTTTTCACAAGTAGCTGCCGAACCACTGAGAGGGAAAGTTCCCTCACACTTCACCCCTTCTTGCTACAAGCAGAGTGGGGCTGACAGTTTCAAAGGCCCTTTAAGTCTATGAGAACTGTCACAGTGAGCAGTCGTCCCTCATGTTTCTTAAAATATGTCCGTTTTGTTTGTTTACTTTGCTAGTTGGATATTCTGGCAGGACCAATAGACCTTTTTCAACAAAGTTTCAGGGAGAAAGGCACCATAATCAACAAACAAATTACATGTTCATAAATAAGGCAGACATTAGTACAATTGTTCCTAAGCAATTACATAAAAATCTTGTACAGAACAGAAAGTAGTGGGAGGAAGCAATAGAAAGTATGGCAATAGAAAACAAATGGCTGCTTGCATGCTGTAGTTGTTCTGAACTTGTGTTGAGCACTGACTAATTGGCCATTTTACTGTGCAGCCTTCAAGCAAAAGACTATGCAAACTTCTCTCCAGAAACTTTGCTACAAGAAATACATTTGAAATGGGCCAGTGACGAACAGTAATGTACTTGGGGTACAGTACTTTGGATAAGAGAATGACAGTGGCATGATTAACAGGTGGGAGAATACATCTGGAAACAAAAGTTACGAATGAAGGACATTTGAGCGACAATGGTACAGAAAGATTAGGAGTGTTCAGAAAGGGAAAAAAATCTCACTACAAACTACTGGTCTTCAGCTTTTTGATACAGACTCATTCATCACCTTTGTCCACAGTGGACACCTGAGCATATGAATTCAGAAATTGTGTCACACCACTTCCCAAGGTCAAACTTAGAGCTCACTTGCTACCCCCTGACTGGTCACAGTGTATGTGATAAATAAACAACAATATTAGAAACTAAGGACACTTAAAGCAGCAACACAAGAAAAGCTAATGAGTTTCCAACCAAAAATATACCAAATGAAGTGCTTTAAAAGGTTGCAAAAGATCTAAAGGAAACATTACACAATTACAAGCAGTGGCGTAGCTGGGGGGCTGTGTGAGGGGCGATCCGCCCTGGGTGGCACTTTTCCAGTCCATTCACATCATGTCTGAGTCCATAAATCACATCCATGTGCGTGCGCTGTTGCACACACTGTTGACGTGCCGTGCGGTACATGGAGTTTAACGCACAAGCCACGTGGATGTTTATTTAGGGAATTCCAAGTGTGGAACGAGATCAACTGCAAACAAGTAAGGACATTTTTATGCAGCTCTCAGTGAGCATATTGACACAGCTTTAAGGAAAGTGAGTTCTTGTGAGACAGGAGCTCTTGTTTCAATGAGTTCTTGTGAATTCAACTGGTGTGTTTGTGTTTGTGTGTGTGTGTGTGTGTGTGTGTGTGTGTGTGTAAAATGCCCCAGTTAGGTATTACTCAGGCTCCAACCCTGTACCTTGTGTACAGGGAATAAGAGCCTGAATTCTCTACCCATTAAAGGAACTGTCCAGGTCTGGAAATGTTTGGCTCGTAATTTTGGTCTGTTCCTCTTACAATTTGTGGTTTTCTGGCAAATCAATGAGAACTGAATTCACTAAATAATGACATACAAGTTTATCTACTTACCTTTCAGGAAATCCATGTTAACACAAAGCATTTTATTGTGGCAACTTTCTAAAGTTATACAAGCAATGTTAAAAATGCGTCCCTGGTTTTGTGCATCCCCCCCCAATAAAATTTGGCTTTTTTAATATTTATTTTGCTGCAAAGCTGATAGATACAGTTGAGTGTCAAAGTGGATTTTACAAGGAGCCGAGAGGTTCAGGGGAAGAAAAGTTTAGTACTGCTTATACCAAGTCTGTTTGTGTTGTTTGTAGCACAGCAGGTAGTATACTTGCTTTTGATGCTGAAGGCCGTGGGTTCTACTCCCACATTACGTAGATGGATTGCTGATACTGTACTGTGTTGTACTTTAAAGGGGGTGGATGCTGCAGTCCTGAGAATGCCCTCCTTTGGAGGAGACATCTAGTAACTACAAACCTGTTATCAGTTTGCCATCCATTTCCTATTGCAATATTATTAGCTTATCATTTTTTTAATGTAACATAGGCAATTTATTCTTCAAGGGCAGCAGGTACTTTATTTGTAGATGAAACAATGATATAAATTTGCTTGCTAGCAGCAACCTCCTGATTAGTTACATATATCTTTAATGTGGAATTATTTTAGATGACTTTTACTTCTGCATAGATTGTGCACATTTACTGATATTGGTGGATTATAATGACAGAAGTTTGAGTAAACTTTTATGATGGAAATGTTCTGAATTGGGCAGTTTTGTCATTACTGATTCATACATTTTGTTTCATTGCTTACTGGAAAAAGGTTCAAAACATGCTCTAACAAGTGTGCTGCACTAAACAAGGAATATAATTTAATACAATCAGGAAGGTGAATCAAATAACACAGGTATGTTTGCATGGTCTTAAATACATGGGCAAAGGACCTAGAGGGGGAAAGGCATGAAGGGCCTGCAACGCTAAAAGGACCGCCCTCATCTCTAGAACGTTTATATGCAAACCGGTCTCAATCGGGGACCACATGCCTTGAACTGTCCTTCCCGAGCAATGCCCCCCCACCCTAGCTGGGAGGTGTCTGTTGTCACTGTGGCTTGGGCAGGAGCTGTGACAAAAGGTCGTCCTTCCAATATTTATGAAGAATGCATCCATAAGAGGGACAACCTGTAGGCTTTGCTTATGTGTATCGGATGTGTCAATGGAAGCTCCAACATAGACCATTGCACCGACAGAGTCCACTGAAGTACTTGCATGTGTAAATGAGCACAAGGTAGAAGCATGATCATTGCTGCCATAGAACCTAGGACCCATAAAACTGACTCCACTGAAGGGAGATGAGACTGATATACGAAAGCGACATGCATCCGTAAGCTTTGAATTCTCTTTGAGGTCAGGAAGACTTTTGTCTGTAAAGTGCCTATCCGTGCTCCTGTGCATTCTATAACCTGGAGAGGGTTTAGAAGAGATTTGGCTGTGTTGACTGCAATTCCTAGATGGTGTGCAAGATGTAGGAAATGGTCTCTGGTCTGGCAAAGTAGATGCTTGGTGGGAGCAGCACAGAGCCAATCGTCCAGGTAAGGGTAGACCTGAATTCCCTGAAGCCTCAGGTGAGCCGCTACCACTACCATCACTTTGGTAAACACCCTGGGGGCTGTGGTGAGACCAAAGGGTAGGGCTCGAAACTGGTAAAGACTGGCCCCTAGCCAGAAGCGGTGGAACCTCCTGGATCTTCTGTGCATCTTTATGTGATAGCAAGCATCCTGGAGGTCTAACGAGCACATCCAGTTGCTCTCTTGCAAGTATGGCAGGATGGACTGTAATGTGACCATCTGGAACTTCTCTTTGGTAACTGACAGGTTCAGGGTTGACAGGTCCAGAATGGGCCTCAAGTCCCCTGTCTTTTTTTGCACCAAAAAGAAGCTGAATAGATGCCCGATCCGGACTGATCTCGGGGGATGGGGTTGATGGCTCGCTTCTTTAACAGCTTGATAACCTCTAGTAATGCTGCCTCACTTTGCGGGTGGCATGTCTGGGAGGTGTTTGAGTGGAGTGGGAGGAACCACAGACTGGATTGAATAACCTCTGGACATTATCTGACGCACCCAATGGTCTGATGGCATGGACTCCCATGCCATCAGGTGTAAAGACAGGTGACCCCCGACTGCCTCCAGAGCAAAGCAATCGAGCAACTCCTCAAGGCTGCTGTGTGGGCCTGTCTGAGAAAGGTTATCAAGAACCAAAATTCCTCGGACCCACTCTGCCTCTGGGCCAGCGTCTGTCCTTTCCTCCTCTGCCTCCAGGGGAAGAAGAGCCTTGAGTGTCCTGAGAATACTGACACTTCCAGAACCACATCTTCTTTTGCCCTTGCTGCTTCTGAGAAAAGGATCTTTGAGGGTTCGAGAAGCGAATTCTGATGGCAGTCAGTGTCTTCCTGTCCTTCTCCCTCTGGACCAAAGTGTCACAGACTGTCTTTCCAAACAGGGAAGAACCGTCATAAGGGCCATTCGCAATAAGCGCCTTGAAGGGTTCTGTGAACGGACATATTATGAGCCAGGCGTGGCAACGCCAGACCCAGCCTCCCTAGCTGCTCCCCCAGTAGCATGTGAGAGGAGATGCATGGACGTATTAGAGACTGCTTTCAAGGTAGCCAGCCTCACGGAGAACGTACGCCTGTCCTCCTGCGACATGGACTGAAGGGCAACTCAGCTAGTTCCTTAGCCAGGTCGCGCTGTAGTCATTTAACATGGGCCAGGTAGTTCAGCGCCCTTATAGAAAAGGTTGCAGATTCCCTAGACTATCCATCGTCCTAGACTCATAGTCAGGTGGATGGACAGAGGAACTCTCCTAGGCTAGTTCCTTCTTGGTGGTGGCTGCTACCACCATAGCGTTTACTGGGGACCCTTTATTCCAGGCAGGTCTGCCCACAGTGGGGCTTAAAATTTTATCTGGGTGCTTTGGAATTGGCTCCACGGTGTCCGGTTCCTTCCAAGCCTGCGAGGCGACCAAGTCCACTATGGGATCTGGGACACACACCCAGAAAGTAGATGGGCCCATGCCGAAGGCATACAGGAACACAGACTCATCTGAGGAAGGCTTTGGGGCTGACCAACCTCCCCAGTGGTGCAGTAGTTCCATGAGGTCTCCAAAGCAGACATCCTCGGGAGGTGATCTAGGGGAAACTTTCCGTTCCTCAAAATCAATGTCCTCAGTGAGGGGACTCTGGAGAGGAGTCCAAGTGCCTCCTCTTGCACATATGCTTGCGAGGAACCCCTCTGTTGGGGCTCTCCAGAGTGGGCACGCAAACCACCTGAAGTTCCTCAGGGGGAACTGTCTGGGGTTCGAGCATGGGCTGTTCCTGCGGTAAAATGACAGGAGTCGCACCCAAAGCAGAGGGAGTTGGGGTGGAATCTGAAGAGATAGTCCGGGGTATCGATCCATTGGAGAGAACCCTTTCTACCACATCAAATGTAGAGAGTGAGCGAGCTTTCTGGGACACCAGTAAGGGAGCCACTCTCCCTGGATCTGATGCTGGGATCGGTGCTGGGCCCAAAGAGGACAGAGCTCTGAGGAGATGGCCGTGATCAGACAAGGTCGGCGCCAACGGGAAAAATTCCACCCCCTTGGATCAGACACCCAGGCTACAGCTCCGAGAGCCACTCTGATCCGATGCACTCCATGTAGCTGCCAGTGTCGAGGTAACAGGTACCATTGGCGCTGGCCCCCTAACTCCGAAGCCTCTTGGATTTATATACTCTGAAACTGGAGGTCGGATTGGAGAAGGAGAAATAGGCGTAAAGAAGGGAAGTTAGCTCCCCCTTCCAGAGGGAGAGGGGCTCGGCAAGACTCCCATCTGAATTTGTATGTGAATAAATCTCTGCATCATTTTATCCATGTCAGCTTCTGATAAACTGCGGGTGGACAGCGACGAAGCTATGGACTCTGACCTGGTGGGTCAGACAGACGAAGCCCTAGAAGATGACCTAGGCTCCTCCGGCTCTGGCAAAAACCTAGGCAATCGGAGCAGAGGGGAGTCCGGTTGAGGAATGGCCTGAAGTTTTGGAGGAGGCCCGGCCGGAGCTGAACTGTCTGGGGATCTCTTCCTCCTGTCTGCCTTGTGCGCTCTCTCTCTTTCTCTCTGCCCTTACGATGCTCTCCTTCAACAGGCCTAGAGGCAGGAGGGAGAGTTGGAGAGGGCGGGAGCTGAAGAAGGGGCCAAGCCTTGACCGAAGAGGTAGTTGAGGCAGCCGCCTCCATAGTAGGAAGGAGAACCTTCATCATTAGTTTTCTCCAATGGTCCTTTAGGGCTCGCGGATTAAAACCTGTGCAAATATTACAGCCCAAAGACAAATGGGCTATGCCTAAGCGAAGGAGACACAGAGTGTGGCCATCGGTGGGTGACAGTTTGTGGCCACATTCTTTGCACTTCCGAAACACTTGTTTTGGCTGATCAGCCATACCAAAAAAAAATGAGGCACAAGGCCTCACACTAACCCAGCACACACTCAAAATATACACACACACACACACACACACACACACACACACACACACACACACACACACACACACACACACACACACACACACACACACACACACAAGAAAAACTAACTAAAACTAGAAACTTTTCCTAACATGACGCACCAGTGAGGGGAAGGAAGGGAGGAAAACAAAGAAACCTACACTACTGAAAGCAAACACTCAAAAATTATTAAGTTTAAACTAGAACTTTTGAAAAGCACTACTCACAACACCGGAGCTTAGAGACCACGATGCAAACGATAGCCACGGCAAACGAGATCTGGGGGATGGAAGGTGGTGGTGTATTATGGGTAGTGGGAGGAGCTTGGAGCTGATGCTTGTGAAGTTGCTGGCTCGGATACAATTCGGATCCATATTCCCACAGGTTGAAGATCAAATCAAGTAAACTACTTCAGATTGTGGTATTATCTCTAGTAAAATTAAACCTTTTCAAGGAGAGTTGAAAAAGATGCATACGATCTAACTACAAACACCACAACACATAATTCTAAAAGCTCTCTGTCCAGACAGACTGCCTCATAAAAGGTGATACAGCAATTCCTACCTGCATTTCAAGCAGTCTACTGCCTAACTGCATTGCAAGCAATCCTGAAAAACTGCTA
Source organism: Protopterus annectens (assembly GCF_019279795.1). Classification (NCBI taxonomy): domain Eukaryota; kingdom Metazoa; phylum Chordata; order Ceratodontiformes; family Protopteridae; genus Protopterus; species Protopterus annectens. The sequence continues at coordinate 1,579,240,004 of NC_056725.1, forward strand.
AATACAAGAAAAACAGAAAAACATGATTGAAAGCTCTTGTTTATTTTGATTTTATGATGATGGGCATAACACTTGTGTATGGAAAAGTAAACAATTACATCTCATCATCTACCTTTAAGAATTTTCTTAATTTATACCTTCACTTTACTCAACAACTTCTGTTGTATCTGCATTTATCAAGAAAGATGCTGGTATGACCAGTTAGTCCCGTTTAATTTTTTTTTTCTGCCATAGCAAAGAAACCACATTTTTTTCTTCCCACTGTCTACTTGCTCCCTCTCTCCTGTCTGCAACATAAATGCCACTTTAAATAACATATCTTAAATCACATTTGCAGGAACCAGAAAGGGGAAAATGTTTAATCCATATTTGGTGCTTTCGGAACACCATCTTTGAACATGACTTGTGGGTCTTACACAGAAGAATCTGCCAAATGTAAACGTTCAAGTACTTCTTACTGTCCAACCAGGTCAAACCAGACAGTTTGGATACTTTGCATGATGCGTATGCGACAAGCCATACACTGCACTCAACAATATCAACAAAAAAGGCAATCTTTTTAACTCTTCATTATTTATGGACCTCTGCAATCATAAGACAATATGAAAATGGGAGAATTTTAAAGGGATTAAATGAAGCATGGTACTAATGTATTTTGATAGCCAAGATACAACCTTCAGTGGTACACTAAGTACAGAATAATCTCATTAATTAAGGTGCTATAAATAAAATTGTGTCTACCCAATCAGAAAGAAACCTACCAAGGACATCAATTTAATTCAATATGGACTTGCAGGCAAAAAACGCACAAAGGACTGGAAATGAACAAAACACAATGTACATAGGTAACAGCTATAAAAACGAATGAACTCATGAGGTAAACCATAAAAATCAGTCCCTATAAAAAGGTAGGATCTAGTATGAAGCAAATATATGGTGACAACTCTGCTTACTTCTCCATGTCTGAGAGTAGGAGCATTTATTTTCTGCTGTGCAGTTTAAAATGCAGCTTCTAATCACACTCACAAAGAGCATCTAAAAATGAACGGGAAAATAGGAATGAATGATGGGGCAGGCATGAATACTAAGGTACACGTTTAAAAATGTTCTTAATTATTCCAGGAGATGGCAGTGTTTATTGTGCAATGATGCAATCCTTGCACAAGACAGGTAGTTATCTCATTTGTCATTCTTTGCTCTACCGTCTAGTAGTGCGGCACGCTCTAATAGCATATTAAGTAACCTGCCAGCATTGCCTGCCTCCTTACTTCAACTGTCAGCTGTAAAAGGGTTCTGAAACCTTTGTTTACACACGTACCCTAGCAACTCTGAATTCTACTCTCACCATCACCAGTTTCTCATTTGTCACCAGCCTTTAGTGTCTATGGCCTAAGCTGGGAAAACAGGGCCCCACATTTTTGCCTGACCCATCCACTTTTTCACTACCGTTCACTGTCATGCTAGACAGCTAATCAGCTGAAGCACACTGATAAAACCTATTTTAGCTTCAGGCATTCCTGCAGGCTTTCGATGTAAAAGCAAAGAAAAACTATAGCAGGATTCTAAGACCCTCTCTAAAGGGACAGTGGGCTACCTGTACTCTGTTGAACAAACTTTAATCATTTGTACTAAGAGGAAGCGCCTTTAAACAAACATCAATAGGGCTGCTTAAAAAGACAGACTTGTAATGCCTTGTTAATGCCCCAGTGGTTGACTCCTAGTTTCTACACCTCTTTATTCTTTAGTGTTTGCATTGTACTTCAGAGTTATCACATGACAGACAATTAAGAAATAAGAGAGGTTAACTGGCACCTTTTCTACAGAGACGCTGGTCTTTTTAAAGATAACATTCATGGCTGCATACTGCATGTCAAAGATAGAAAAGGGGGATGGAAGAAGTCAATTAAATGACAACATTCTGATCCGTTAAAAACTATCTGATTTTATTCCCCTAGCTTGTGACATACCTCCTTGACATACCTCCTTGCCCAGTTAAATTAGGTGACTGATGCAAAGACTGCTTTCATTGCTTCACAAAGAAGAGCAGCTTGGCTAGATTCTGCAAATGTAGTGCTTTATCTGCACAAGTAAACCCTTCTGGACCAGTGGGATTCATTTTGCTAGCCTACACCCAACTCTTTTGTACACCTGTATCACACAATCTATAATCCATGACAAAAAAGAAGCAGAAAGAAAAATAAAGCACAGTTTACATACGCATAATATTCACCATAACAGATGAAGCCTTACTGCTTTAACAATGCTGCCTTTATGTATGTTTACCGAGGCACATGACTGACTTGCCTCTGGGTGGTTACGCATTTCATTCTTCGTGCAACTTTTATGTGAAAAAAGGAATAATCAAAGACTACAAAAGAAAAATACATTGCTGCTAAGCTTCTTACTAGCAGAATATTTATCCAACATAATTTAAAGTCATAGTACACTGACAAATTCTACTTCCGTCCTGCAGTTAGATGTGACATGTAAAAATTTATCATGATAACTCCAACACATCTTTTCCTAATCAGAATGAAAAACATAATCACGCAAGACGTCATAAATAAAGGTGACGAGTAGACTACGAAGAAATTGCACATAACCTGCCTTTCCACTATCAAGGTCACAGTTTGTAATTAATTCAAGGTGAGATGAAATCATGAATGATAGACAGAATCCATTTTCCATAAAACACAACAAAAGTTGTCATAAAAAATTACCTGACATAACTAATTTTGAGACTCCCATTCCTTACCTGATCAGTGTAGATCATTCCTGCACTCTATTGACCCCACTCCCATGTGTATTCAATTAGATTTCTGGTTAACAGACTCAGACAACATGCCTACAGTGTTTCTGACCCTGGTACAGAGATGTATTCAACAGCCAGGGGTTAACCAGAAATGTAAAAGGAAAATACCATTAAGGCTGTTTCACTTAACTGAAGATATTAAGTTAAAGGCTTCTGCTACTCATGCCCATGAGAAAGACAGGGGCAGAATTATGCAAACAGGTGAGGGTAGCTGAACACCTGCAATGCATTTCAATGGAGGCATGCATACCATGCTAGTCGGGAAGGCAAAGGGGGTACAAGTTCTTGCTCTCTCCTGTGATATGAAAGCAGTCAGCCCAGGACCTCTGGACTGCTTGTTAGTGCAGAAGGCAAGGCAAAGACTATTAAGGTCAAGGGAGAAATGGTTGAAAAACAGCACTAACAAAATTATACGTTTCCTCCCCCATGTCTGAGGACCACCAACCTTCACCACTTTATGTCATCAATTTATTAGTGTAATATATTTCTCCTTATGTCTCATCTAAGCTTACTGCACATCCTGTGTTCAGTTCTCTAAGCTTCCTCTACAACATACCAATTAATCTTTAGCTTTCTACCCCAATGCATTGTTATCAATGATCTTAGTCACAAGTTTTAAACTGGCGCTACATGAACAAATCAATAAATAAGGAGATGGTGGTACTTAAGCTAAGCACTGCTGTCTCACTGTGATTGGTTCTACAGTTCAGGTCTCAGATGTAGTGCCTTACTTGTGTGGAGTTTGCATAACTCCCCATCCTTCTGGATTTTCCAGAGATGTTGTGGTTTCCTCCTTCATTCCAAAGATATGCAACAGGTAAACTGGTAATACTCTAATCTATCGACTTTTATGTCATATGCAGCCTACGGCAGACTGGCAACTTATACACGATTAGGGCAGGGACCCAAAATCACAGCCTTGTCAACAGCCTGAATAGCCAAATGTTGCTGCAAATTAAGTGCAACCTGAAGATGACTCTCTGAACAGGCTTTTTACCAGTGCAGTACAGCAGGAGTCACTGGTAAAGTGGTATCACTGAAAAGCTGTACAAATGACCCTACAGACAAACAAGAAAAAAATACACAGACATGCAAATAATCTTCAAGCAAGATGGTGTACAAGACTGTTTGAAAAATGATCAGGGAGTTGGAAATGATGTAAGGAATGAAAAAATGCATGTATGACACTTTAGATTTAGAATGAAGCCGGGGGGTGAAAAACAAAACTCAGGAGGAAAAGTTCATAATACATAAAGTAAAAACAGTAAAAACAAAATGCTTCAAAGATACTAAATAAGATAACCAAAAACTAATAAAACAATGTACAAAAGCAGCAAAAGTCATAATCCCTCAGCACAGACAACTGGTGAAACCTCATCCAGAACACTACATACAGTTCTGGAAAACTGCCTCTGCAAAGACACACACAGGATGCAATCAAGCAGGGGCAGTAGCAAAACATAACAGAAAATCCCCCAAAATGGCAGGGGGCACACACTGGGGAGAGGGTTGAGGAGAAAAGGGGTATGAAAACTGATGCTGCCCAATGTTAGGAATCTGAACAAAAAAAAAAAATACTCAGCTGAAATCAACTACAAGGGAATGCATGTAAAAACATGACTATAATGGATAAGGAATGGAACCACTTTAGGGATGGCAAACCACAGAAATGAAACAGCATTCAGTAAATAATGATAGACAGATCACTTTAGTTGGACAGCTGCCTTTCATAAAGAGACAGCCCTCTTCTTACCTAGCCTACTGTGTTCAGACTCTTGCAAGATGCATCAAAACAGATATGGGTATCAATTTTAATGTGCAGCTTTAAAATGAAAGCTGGAGATGCACACTTTCTTTATGATGAACTGAAACAATCTCTCAGCCAACATCTTAATCAAAGCTACCCACATGCAATGCAGCTACATAACCTGGCTTAAGCAGCAGGCCGAGAATGACTCCACAAAACAATGAAAAGATGATGAAATTTAAGAACTGGCTTAGTTACTGCTGTCATTCTGAGGGAGCCCAATCTCTGTCAGCCTGGAGTGAGACAGAACACAATACCAGTCATATCTGTTTCACCAAGGATGCACCTATTTCGACAGGGCATTCGCATACTAATACTTGATTTTCCCCACAGTGCTCTTTTTAGGCAATGTCAGTCTACTCGGGCTAACAATCAATTAAATACAAAGCCTAATCAGGCAAATGTCAATGTGGTGCTGTTCAGTGTTGGAATCTAAATAATAAAATGTCCACCCTAAATCTAAAAAAGCATGGACATTTGTGCTGTCACTGGAACCAGATCAATGACAGCATACCCTCCTTACCTGGCTTCTCTACCTTTCACTTATTTAGGTACACAAGTGTATAAGTGGTCACATTGGTGTTGGCATGCCTGTCTATCTGAAACACCATAACCACCTCTAGAATAAACTGGCAAGGACAATGAATGCAATCTCCATCACAACCTAACAGCAGTTAAAAAAAAGACTTCAAACCACCTCCTGGCCATCTAAAAAACCTCAGCCATGGAATTTGCAAATCGTTACACACGTCTCAATAACCTAGAGCCCCTCTCTATTAACTCAAATACCATCTTTCTACAGGACTATAACTGCCTCGACTATAACATGGCACACAAACCCCTCTGCAAATAAATATGCTGAGTGCTTCCTTCTTGGACTTTATCATTACAAACTCACCCGTTAGATGCACCAACGGTCCCCCATTAAATGCACCAACCTACTTCATCTTGTCCTCACAAACACAGCTTCGGTCTGTTTCTTGCCCACTGTCATATCCTCACTGGTCAAATCAGACTGTTTCCCTGTTTTTCTCATCATATAATCCCAGTAAATGTTAATGACAAACACAGCAATATTTACGGACTCCTCCAAGGCCATTTTCCTTCAGCTTAATGATGACTTGAGACAGTTCAATAGTTCATCTCTCTACAGCCTAATAGCAAATACTGCTGTATACACTCAACATTTATAATCCCATCTCTTGGACAGAGGCTCATGTCCCTATTCACTACAAATACTAGGCCAAGTTTAGAAACAAACATCTGATGGAACACAACTACAAACTACAAGAAAATGAAAAAAAAAGCATAGCCCTACAGAACAGAATAAAACCTCAGTGTGTGATGATAAACCTTAAATGGGTTAGAGGACGACTCAGGCACACAATTAAATCTGCAGAGCCAATTATGAATTAATTGTATAATTGATGCCTTTTGCAGAAGTGCAAAGAACCTCAAAAATAATGCCTAGCACTATACTAAACCTATCTAATGTAATTACCCACAAAAACCCTGAGGATGTAACGAAGGTCACCTCCACGCTTTCAGATACAAAGTATCCAATCCATAATATTCTCTTCCCACTGATTACCACTGAAAAGACACTAGAAGCCATCTTGAGCTTCTACTCCAACTTTACTGGTCCAGATAACATATTAGGCTGTTGTCCTGGTTAGTATAAAACACCCCCAATCAAGTCTCCTTAAAATGTTCTACTACAACTTTTCCACTGGAGAACAGCTGTAGTAAATACCCCCCACACACACACACTCGATGAGGGGCCCACCAGAAACCATGGCAAGTAGACTCATCAGCCATACCAGAAAAACTTGCAAGGTGATGGAACACATTATCAGGGGTCTCAAACATAGACACAAGAAACCTAGAATCTCTAAACCCTTACCAATCTGACTTTGTACAAGACAGACAATGTCTGTTAAACCTAGATTACTTGTTTGAAAGTCATAGAAACTTTAGATGAGAGAGTAATTGTACCCACAGCTTACCTTAATTTGCCATGTCATCATTGACAAACTGGTCGCATTCAATATAATTCCCTAAATAAACACTCTAACTGGCAGTTGGCTCAATGCTAAGCACTCTATTAGAATCAGTTTTACACTATCCTCCAAAAGACTTGTCACCAGTGATGTACCCCAAGGTCTCTATTTTATGACCATTTCTACTTTTGTATCCACCTCTGACTTCAAATGTGACATTATGGAGCCTCTGGCTAAACACATTCACAGGCGTTTACAAATCTCAAGTAATCACCTACCCTGAAGACACTTAATCAAGGTGGCCTACCTTGGGCACAGTCACTGTGTCAAAATGCCAATAAGTGCAGCATTGCACAATTTAGGAAACTAGAACTCCTGTACTCCTACCACCTAATGATAACCTAGGGCTCTTTGGGGATGGCGAGCTTTCTTTTTACCCCCAGATGCACACTGTTACTGGGAAAGCCTTCAATCTTACCCAACACAGCACTGGATTACTGCCCAAAATACAACAGTCATGATTGTTTAAAAAAAAAAAAAGACAACAAAAACACACCTTTATTATACTTTGGGGATCCTTTGCAGAAATATATCACCATTTCCTAATCTCTAAAAAATGCACTTCAGGGCATCTGAAAACCACAGCTTCTGCAGCTGCAAATTACGAGAACATTTTAAGCCAGTGATGGCGAACCTTTTGGGTTTGGCTTGTCAAAAGCTCCAGGCACAAAATAATTCAGTGCACTTCACATGAACAACAAATGGAAAAGCAGGGTCTTTGGTAACTCGGGTGTTGCTGATCGCTGGTATGTCACCCAAAACGTCATGGCAGATGTCACCTTTGAGAGGCGTGTCATACGATCAGTATCACTGTTCTAAGCATTTGTAGCCAACATAGTCTACAAATTTGCAAGCAAAATTACTGGAAGCATTAGTCTGCTCTGTTTTGTTAAAGAAAGGAGTTCTGACTAGAGCCTCAGTGGCCTGGGTTCAACAATTGGGCAAGGATGCTACTGGAGCTAGGAAGGCTGTGAGCAAGGAGTTGCTGTCTGCTCTCCTATCCTGGACCCAAGAAAGGAACTGGACAGAGTTCTGAAATAGAAGAAACCAAGACAAAGGGATTCATAGAAGTGCTACATTACACTACAGATACAGTTACAATTGCATGAAAACATACAACATATAGCCAAATAGTAGCAGGCACTTTGCCTGCTGGTCAAAATTCTGAGGGTAGTGGAGCATCCTGTAACATCTCCAAGCCCACATGATGACATCCACAGGCAAGGTCAGATAGTTTTTGCAGGGTGCAGGGGCCAACAATTTATACAAAAAAAATAAAACTGTTCAAATTATTCAGCAAACATTTTGAGCTCCCTGGAGCACACACATCTCTTCTGCTTGACAACTAACAAACCTGATGGACATTGCACTTAACATTTGTATCAAGTAAACAAAACATTTTGGACATACGACTAAGATGAAGAAAGAAAATTTAAGCTCTCAGCTGAAGGATAACCATTTCCATACTACTGCATTTCCCCCTTAAGTATCTGTTGACAGCAGAATCTTCTTTCTTTGGATAGTCACATTTTCACAACAGACTTAAGGAAATGTTAAGAGTATATCAACTCTATTATTTTTATTATTATTATTATTAATAATAAATATTGACAGACTTCCCAGTCCACAGCTTTTTAGCTAAATGCTTTTAATTTTTTAAGATATTACCTTTAATTCTGCATAAGATGAACTGTGGTATTTGAAGACTGAGTTCTATTCCCACACCAGGTACTTAGATTAATTTCCCAATTGTGACACTGCAGTGCAACATAAGTGGAGGTGCTACTCTCAAGTGTCTCGTCTTTTAGATGAAATGTTAAACTGAGATCCCATCTGTGCAAGTGAATGGTAGCTCTAGTGGATGTAAGAGATCTCGCAGGATTTATCAAAATGAGAATAGGGGATGTTTCACTGTGCCCTAGCCAAATTTCCCCTAGTCAGCATGAATACCATGTCTAATCGCCCACGAAGAGAGGGCACTCTTTTACTGGGAAAGAATATAAATCAAATATCCTACAGCTGATTGTTACTATGTTACTAAAATTTAATAAATTGTTTTCTAGTCCTGAGGAGCTTTTCTCCCAGTGTCTCTGCTGAAAATGAGCCAAAAGTTCAGCCAGACTAACCCAGTTAAATGTAAAATAAATAAAAAATAAATAACTTCTTTGTCATCTGATAAACATCTGAGCTTGTATTCATTCTGTCAGTTAAACAATGTTACTAAAAGAAAGCCTGAAGTAAAACTAAGGATGCTCTATCTACTAGTACTGAAAATGGCCGACTACAAAGACTAGGATGACTGGTTATAAAGCTTGAAAGTACAGAAAGCATGAAAAGTTAAGTCACAAGGGTAGAGCCATCAGCATCCTACAGATAAATGGTAGGGTCAAGTATACACACATGTTCAACTGCAGTCACACGTATACTGTTGGGAAGTTTAATAAAAGTACTTTAAATACTGTTCTGATATTCTGATCAAATGAGTGCTTGCAAGATCGTTGGCTGCACACTGTTAAGAGCTTAATTTCATTGTGAAAAAGAAACTGAAAAATAAGAGCTAGTGATATTGTCAGCTTGAATAAAAATCAGTTAATGGCTAGTTACACTTACTTCCTGGATGCCAGTAAAGAGGAGAACGTGCAAGAAAATCAAACAGTAAAGAGAAAACAGTGGCTGGGAGGAATCCTACAGCTCTGGTACAAAAGGTGGCTTCCAGTAATTTAGAGAAAAAACTAAATCAAATGTACTCAGTGGTGATTAAAATAAAGGAAACACTAAAGGAGTGTACCAACTCAAATAATACAAGCTGGAAAAAAATAGAAGCTTTAACTAGCTATTTAGATTAACTGAAAAAAAAAAAAGCAAAAATCAGAGGCTGAAACGAATAAAAGGCTGGCTGAGTATCTGACTTTTCAAGAAGGGTTTCAAGAACCTTATAGAGTTAGAAGAAAGAGCACACAGGCAATTTTGAGATTTTCTGCTGTACCAGAGGAAACTGGAACAGGCTGCATTTGTTTTATGAAAGTACAAATAAGCAAGTGGACTGGTATTTCACAGCAGGATTTGTAAACTGAAAAGGGCACGCTGACTGCAAGCTTCAAAGCTAGCCATGAGAAAGCAGCCTATACCTGTATTACTAAAGATGCAATCATGCCAGCAGAAAGAGCTGATCCTAACCAAAAAAAAAATAAAGTTGTTCAAAATGTTCATCAGAAGAGAAAAGTATTAAAATCTGGAGGCACCAGAGTGTTTCTGGAAAATGATTATTCACTGTGCATACCCAAGAGAACTTAATTTATCTCCACAATCAAGGAATGTTAAGAGTCAGATGCGAGATTCAAGCTGCTGCATGCAGCTGCATCCAGCGTTCTTCAGATTATTTTTTTCCAGGCGGAGCAAAGACATTTTTGATGCAAAGACAGGCTGGGGAAGACATAAAGTTTACACAACAAGAAGGGACGCACTAAACAGATGGGGGCTCTGCTTCTCATTCTTCTGATAGTAACACTTAGAGAGACTTTGCCAGTGAAACCTTTTCTAATGTTCCAATGTTTAATGCTTGAGAGACCAAAAAAAACACAGGAGAAGAATCAGGAGTATCGTTGAAGAACTAAGAGTCTGGTGTTGGGAGATGTTAAATGAACAGGAAGACCAGCAACACTGAAATGAGTGAATAAATGGGAGACTATAAAGCATCACATTTGTGAAATATGAGTTTGTAAGAAAAAGTGGCCGAGAAAGACTGCACTTTTGTTGACTTTGTTACATTTGTGGATGGACTGGAAAACATACACCCCACTTTGTCTCATTAATGTTTAGAATGACACTAAAAGGGGAAACGTAACTAAGCAAAACATTTTTTTCTTACTAGTACTTGCACAAAACATTTCATAATATAAACAGCATGTTATATACAGTTAGTAGTTGTAACATAGTTTTGTGTTGTGTGTAGCTAGGGGATTTTAAATGTGAAGGGAGTCTCTTCAGTGACTGTTGTATGTGTTAACGATGCTAAAGTTTTTATCACATATAAGCCTATTAATTCTGAGGCAGATTACAATTCTAATGGCGTGATATATGTGGCAACTTGCATGGGGTGTAATTGTTTTTGCATTGGTATAACTAGTAGGAAGTTAGCAGCAATAATTAGACAACATGTATATAATATTAAACAGAATAATTTAAATAATGCTTTAGCCAAACATCTGTTATTATATCATGGTAATAAGTTTTTATTTGTCTGTGGTAGATCATGAGTTATGTGATTACAGGGGGGATTTTAAAACAGATTAGAAATGCATCAAGCTAGGTGGCAGATCTATTTACAGGCAGATTTGTCACCTGGCTTAAAGTTGCTAATATTAATTAAAAAATAGGAGATTAAACAATAATAGCAGCTGGTAGACAAATATATGATTATAATATTTTAATTTTTATATACTACTACTTTGGGGATTGATGCAACTTTAAATTAGTGCTATAAGTTGTCATGTGACTTTTGAATTTATCATGTGAATTTTTGTTCTGAGGACATCTTATTGTCCAAAGAGATGAAACTGCTAACCCTATTTTTCAGCATATATATATATATATATATATATATATATATATATATATATATATGGTTCTACCTGACATACAAAAACCACACACACACGACCACCACACCACACACCACACATACGACAGTCCATAAAATAAAACACAAAACCACACATAACCGACAACGAATAACCGACGGTACACAAAACCCCATACACTGCACACACACCACACCACAATAACAAACAAAACACACATCCCATTCCACAAACCACACACACAACACAAGTCAGGTAGAACCATATATATATATATATATATATATATATATTTTTTTTTTTTGGTTTATATGGTTTATACCACTTCCCCGAGTGGTTAGTTTATGGATTCTAAGAACTAAGCCAACACAAGAATGAAGAAAGTAGAATTTGCCAATAGGGATAACTGCATGTAGGGGTACAGAAAATAGGCAAGAGTGGCATGGAATTTACTGGAGAAATGGCAAAGGAACCAAGGCACTTTGAGAAAATAACTGAAGATGGAAAGGTAACAGAGTGGGATGAGGCCAAGGATGACATTTGGACTGCAGGCTAGAGAATGCCTTCCCTACCACGGACTGACATCAGAGTACAGGCAAAGGGGAAGGGGAATCTTACGTGAAAGACCTGCACTGGTAGAGTTTTTAGTTAAATCTAGAACAAAGGCTGATGTTAAACAATGGATAATTAGTAGGGCATATAAAATACAACATGATGACTACAATAATCAATCAGAAGAGGGTAGAAAAGATTGGGAAGGGAGACTGAAAAGTAATCTACAAGAAAAAATGGAAGGACTTGTATGGCTCCCAAGTATGCAAAGTCCAGAAGGTTTAGGATCTTTGCTTGGAAGTACTGCATAGTATTTTTATAATTGGAAGTACTACACACAGTGGATATAAAAAGTTTACACACCCCTGTTAAAATGCCAGGTTTTTGTGATAGATAAAAATGAGACCACAATAAATTATTTCAAATCTTTTCCCACCTTTAATGTGACCCATAACCTGTACAATTCAATTGAAAAACAAATTTGTTAGGGCAAAAATATAAAAAATAAAAAAGGACAATATGCTGGTTGCATAATTGTGCACACCATTAAACTAAAACTCTGTTGAAGCACCTTTTGATTTAATTACAACATTCAGTCTTCACCTGCCATTAATTAAAGAGACTCTGATGAATCCCAAATAAAGTTCAGCTGTCCAAGTAGGATTTTCCTGACATTTACTCAGTTGCCTGCTACAGCAAAAGCCATGATTTGCAGACAGCTTACAAAACATCAAAGGGATCTCATTGTTGAAATGTATCAGTCAGGAGAAGGGTACAAAAAATTTCCACAGCACTGGATACGCAAACTTCTCCCCACCAAAAGGGCAAGTATCTATCCCAGCAGAGTGCTGCCCCCCTGACATCTCAGATGCTCAGGTAAGAGCCGCCCTCTCCAAAGCAAAAAACACAGCATCAATGGGACCAGACGGTGTCCCGGGCTGCATCCTACATGAACTCCAAGAAGAGCTAAACCCAAACATAAAACTACTGTTCAATCTCAGCCTTACTAAAGGATATGTGCCCAAAGAGTGGCGTACAGCAACAGTGGTCCCTCTCCATAAAGGTGGTGCCTCAACGGATCCTGGAAACTATCGCCCCATAAGCCTGACTAGCTTGGTCTGCAAAGCTATGGAAAGGATCATCATGGACCTCATAAATAAAGATATTGGGGACCTACAGACACTGGATCCTACTCAGTTCGGCTTTGTTAAGGGCAGATCCTGCCTCTTAAACCTGGTTGATTTCTTTGAAACAGTCACCAAGGCCATTGACGAGGGGAAGGTGGTCCACACAGCCTACCTGGACCTCGCAAAAGCCTTCGATACAATACCCCACTCGGGCATTATAGATAAGCTCACCAGCTTAAATATAAACCCCTATGTCACTAGATGGATTGCAAACTGGATCAAGGACAGAACCCACATGGTTAAAATTGCTGGAGCCATGTCAGACTCCAAACCAGTTACAAGTGGTGTCCCACAAGGCTCAGTCCTGGGACCTCTCTTATTCGGTATATATTTCTCGGAGGTACAGGCCAACACGGAAGGACTGTGGCTGACCAAGTTCGCAGATGACTGCAAACTGGGTGCCATAATCGACTCTCCAGCCGACACAAGCATCCTCCAAAAGGGCCTCATAGAAACAGACAACTGGTGCCAGAGCCATGGCCTCAAGCTAAATGCCAAAAGTGTATAGTCATCCCTTTGGCAAAACAAAGTGCCCACAAATTACCACATAGGTGGTAATCCATTAAGTACAGAAGAAGTAATTAGGGACCTGGGGACCCAAGTTGATAGCAATCTCTCATTTGACAACCACGTGGCCAAAGTGGTTAGAAAAACATTTTATATAGCCCACCTAATCATGAAGGGATTCCCATCTAGATCAGGGGAGGTCATCGTGCCTCTTTACTCATCCCTCATCAGGCCCATAATTGAGTACAATGCCCCTTTTGGGATGTACCTTACCAGACACCTGCAGCAACTGGAAAGACCCCAAAAGTACCTCACCAAGAGGATCAAAGGGCTCAAACAGATGCCATATGCTGCCTGGTTAAAGAAACTCCAGCTCTACTCAGTGGCATACTGCCTGTTCAGAGGCGATCTGTGCCTGATGTATAAAGCCATGTCCAACCCGGAATTAATGGACATGCTGCACCTCAGAAAATCCATATCCCATCGAGCTACACGTTCGAGAGACTTGAACCTCAGCACTGAAATAAATAGGACATGCTGGAGGGACAGATTCATAACCCAGAGGCTCCCTTCACTCTGGAATAAAATCCCAGTCCAGGTTAGGCAGAGTCCCTCATTGACTCTCTTCAAGAGGAATCTTGATGAGTGGATAGGAGATCGTAGGTTTACCCCGGGTATCACTTCTGTGTCACTGTTAGACAGAGGCACAGTATACTAACCTCGAAAAAAAGCATAGCAAAATAAATTTAAAATGGGTGGCGAAAGCCAAACATATTCTGGCTAGGCTTATAAATGCCCTAGGGCAGATAGCCTAGTATGAACCAAGAACCTATGAACACAGTGAAGGCAGGCATCAAAAAGTGGAGAAAATATGAGACAACAGTGACGTTGCAAAGAACTGGACGTCCCTCCAAAATTGATGAAAAGACAAGTTGAAAACTGGTCAGGGAGGCTGCCAAGAGACATACAGCAACACTGAAGGAGCTGCAGGAATTTCTGGCAAGCACTGGTTGTATACTACATGTGACGACAATCTTCTCTATTCTCCATATGTCTGGACTATCAGTAGGGTGCCAGACGGAAGCCTTTTCTTACACACACAAAAAAAAAAACATGCACGACTGGCTAAAATTTGCAAAATAATACATCAAGTCTCCCAAAAGCATGTGGGAAAATGTGTTATGGTCTGATGAGACCAAGGTTGAACTTTTTGGCCACAATTCCAAAAGGTACATTTGGCGCAAAAACAACACTTCGCATTACCAAAAGAGCACCATCTCCATAGTGAAGCATGGTGGTGGCAGTATCATGTTTTGGGGTTGCTTTTCTTCAGCTGGAACTGGGGCTTTAGTCAAGGTGAAGGAAATTATGAATAGCTCCAAATACCAGTCACTTTTGCCCCAAAACCTTCAGGCATCCTCTGCTAGAAAGCTGAAGATGAAGAGGAATTTCATCTTTCAACATGACAGTGACCCCAAGCATACAATCAAATCAACAAAAGAATGGCTTCACCAGAACAAAATTAAAGTTTTGGAATGGCCCAGCCAGAGCCCAGACCTAAATCCAACAGAAAATCTGTGCGGTGACCTGAAGAAGCCTGTGCACAAGAGATGCCCTCGCAATATGAAAGATTTGGAGTGCTTTTGCAAGGAAGAGTGGGGCAAATGTTGCCAAGTCAAGATGTGCCATGCTGATAGACTCTTACCCAAGAACACTGAATGTTGTAATTAAATCAGAAGGTGCTTCAACGAAGTATTAGTTGAAGGATGCGTGCACACAACAAAGTATTAGTTTAAGGGTGTGTACACTTATGCAACCAGCGTATTGTACGTTTTTTTATTTTTTATATTTTTTCCCCTAACAGATTTGTTTGTTTTTCAATTGAATTGTACAGTTTATAGGTTCATAGGTTCATAGGTTCATAGGTTTATACTAGGCTATCTGCCCTAAGGCATTTATAAGCCTAGCCCAAATTATTGTGGCTTACGCCACCCCTTATATGAAAAAATACTGTGCCCATTAGTTTGTTGTGCCTCTGTCCAGCAGTGACCCAGAGATGATTCCCGGGGTAAACCTACGATCTCCCATCCACAGGTCTAGATTTCTCTTGAACAGAGTCAGCGAGGTGCTCTGCCTCACATGGACTGGGATTTTATTCCACAGCATAGGGAGTCTCTGAGTGATAAATCTATCCCTCCAGCACGTCCTATTTATATCTGTGCTAAGGTTTAAGTAAACTTGCTCTAGTGGTTTTGGTGGATTTGGATTTTTGAGGTGGAGCATGTCCATTAATTCCGGTTGGACATGGCCTTGTATGTCAGGCACGTCACCTCTGAGCAGGCGGTATGCGACTGAATAGAGCTGGAGTTTCTTCAATCTAGCAGCATATGACAGATTTTGGAGTCCCTTTATCCTTTTGGTGAGGAACTTTTGGGGTCTCTCCAATTGCTGCAGATGTCGGGTGAGATACATCCCGAATGGGGCATTGTACTCGATCATTGGTCTGATAAGTGAAGAGTACAGGGAACAATGACCTCACTAGATCTGGATGTGAATCCCTTCATGATCAGGTGGGCAATGTAGAAGGTCTTTCTAACCACTTTAGCAATGTGAGTGTCAAAGAAAGGCCACTGTCAACCTGGGTCCCCAGGTCCCTGATAACCTCTTCTGTGCTTAGTGGATTGCCACCTATATGGTAGCTTGGGGTTACCTTGTTTTTCCCGAAGGGTATGACTATACATTTTTGGCGTTTAACTTCAGGCCATGGCTCTGGCACCAGCTATCTGTTTCCGTGAGTCCCTTCTGAAGGATATCAGTGTCCGATGCACTTTCCACTATGGCCCAGTTTGCAGTCATCTGCAAACTTTGTCAGCCAAAGTCCTCCCATGTTGGCCTGTACTTCTGAGAAGTAGATGCCAAACAATAGGGGCCAAGGACCGAGCCCTGTGGGACACCACTTGTGACCGGCTTGGAGTCTGACACAGCGCCAGCAACTCTAACCCTGTGGGTTCTGTCCTTAAGCCAGTTTGCAACCCATCTTGTGACATATGGGTTTACATTTAAGCTGGTAAGTTTTTCTACAATACCCGAGTGGGGTATTGTGCAAAGCCTTTGCAAGGTCAAGGTAGGCTGTATGGACTGCCTTTCCTCATCAATGGCCTTGGTGACTATTTCAAGAAGTCGACCAAGTTCAAAAGGCATGATCTTCCCTTGACAAAGCCAAACTGGGTCGGGTCCAATGTCTGCAAGTCCCCTATATCTTTGTTTATGAGCTCCATTATGATCCTCTCCATAGCTTTGCAGACTAGACTTGTTAAGCTTATGGGGCGGTAATTACCAGGGTCCATAGAGGCACCGCCTTTGTGGAGTGGGACTACAGTTGCCGTATCCTGTGGTAAGGCTGAGATTTAACAGCTGCCTTATGTGCGGGTTTAATTCCTCATTTAGCTCGTGTAGCACACAGCCGGGGACACCATCCGGTCCCATTGATGCTGTGTTTTTAGCTTTAGAGAGCAGCTTTCACCTGCGCATTTGAGATGTCCGGGAGGCTACACTCGGCTGGGATAGTTATCTCTCCTTTAGGGGAGAGGGTGAAGTTTGCACTGAACCTGTCTGCCAGTATGTTGGCAATGTCTGTGGGTTCAGTGATTTTTGTATCATTTTGGACTAATTCTGAGCATATCTGTGAGTTTCCACCCAGGTTCCTAACATAGCTGAAAAAGGCCTTATGATTGTCCTTTGAATCCATGGCAATTTTTCTCTCAAAATTGGCCTTAGTTGATTTTATGAGTGCTCGTAATTTTTTACTAATAATGATCAGGGGTGACTTCCCTTTTATGGATTTTGTTCTATCATGTAATAGCTTTCTCCTCTTATTGTAAAGTTTGTTAATGGCTGGGGTCCACCAGACTGGACGTTTGCCCTTTGTGGAAAGAGTCTTGGTTTTATTTGGGATTGCCTGATCCATGCAGTCCTGGAGGTGTTCATAGGAGGCATTTGTAAGGGCTTCCGGGTCACATTAAAGGTGGGAAAAGTTTTTAAATTATTTACTGTGGTCTAATTTTTTATATCACAAAAAAACTGGCATTTTAACAGGGGTGGGTAAACTTTTTATATCCACTGTATGTATTCTTAAACCCCAAGCAGATTTCAAGTATCTTTTCCTCAGGTAGATAGCAAACATTGCAAGTGTGACATGGAAGAAAGAGGTTATTGGGAACATATGCTTTGGAAGTAGAATAACTTGACAGATTTTTAAAAACTCCCCTACTGAATAGTCTATCATAAATATTTGGTAAGCAAATGACTGTAAATAAGGAAATGATTCCTATGACCTGGGACACAGGATCTGAATTGTCTACACACAGCAAGGCCTTGTTATGTTTAAATCTCTTGGCTTCCAAAAAAGCAATTACTAGAAAATGGAAATCAAAGTATAAACTAAATGTATTTGAATTATTGAATATTATAAAAGAGATAAAAGAACTGGAAGAGGGATCTTTAGAAAAGGGAAGGAGCAAATTACGTAGAAACAAACAGAAATTGTGAGAACAATACGTGCAGAATAATGTTCTGGGGGGGTGAAGTTTAAGGGAAGGCAGGCATTCAGCAATTAATATAATGTTGGACTGACAGCTGTAACAAAAGTAAGGATAATGTGATGTATAATTTGTATAAATGGAAAAGATGTTAAAAATGTCTTATTTTACATTAACATATGATTATCCAGGTCTTAAGTAATAATTTAATAAATGTATTTAAACATGTTTCTCTACATTTACTTTAACAGTCAGAGCTCTTAAACACCAAAATAAAATAACCATATATTTATTAAATAGCTGACATCAAAGGTGATAACAGTCTCACATTACAAAACACATCAAATATACCTCTAGTCATTCTTTTTTATTGCTAAGCATATTATTTTGTAGTTAGAACTATTTTAATGCTTCTAAGTCATTAAACTTAAAATTGTTAAATGACACAGAGCTAAGCTTCTGCTTTTGTAATATTAATATTCTAGGTATGTAGGGTGGCAAGAAGCACCCAAAGGGAGAACTCATGAGGAATGTACTGAATGTCTCCACATGATATGCATCTTCCCCCATTCCAATCACCTGTGCGACTCTTAACAGCAACTTTAGCAAATGAGAGGGGGGAATAGAATGCAAAATTGAAGGCACAGGTTAACAGTTTCAAGTATCTGGGAAGGATGGTTGAGGAGAAAGGAAATCTGAATAAGGAAGTTAAAGCTAGAACCAGAGGGGCTACTGCCAACTAGCACAGAGTTTCAAAGGCAGTGTGGGATGGAATAGAAGCTGAAAAATGTAAGGTGTACAAAACATGGTACAACCAGTACTTCTATAAAGGTTTATAGGTAGGTACCAGGCTATCTGCCCAAAGGCATTTAGAAGCCTAGCCAGAATGTGTTGGCTTTCACCGCCCCATTAGATTAGTTCCCTGTGCCTCTGGCCAGCAGAGTCACTGAAGTGATCCTCGGGGTAAACTTTCTGTTTCCCATCCACTCATCAAGGTTTCTCTTGAGTGTTAGCGAGGAGCTCTGCCTAATGTAGATTGGAATCTTGTTCCAAAGCATGGGAAGTCTCTGGGACAGGAATCTATCCCTCCAGAATGTTCTATTTATTGTTGTTGTGAGGTTTAGGTCCCTAGAGCATGTGGCTTGAGGGGATATGGTTTTCTTTCGGTGGAGCATGTCCATTAATTCTGGGTTAGACATGGCCTTGTATGTCAGGCAGAGATCACCTCTGAGTAGGCGGTATGCAACCGAGTACAGCTGGAGTTTCTTTAGTTGAGCTGCATAGGACATTTGTTTGAGGCAAGTGATCCTCTTGGTGAGGTACGTTTGTGCTCTTTCCAGCTGTTGCAGGTGTCTTGTAAGATACATCCCAAATGGGGAATTGTACTCTATGATGGGTCTGATAAGTGATGAATAGAGGGGAACAATGACCTCTTTTGATCTGGATGCTAACCCTTTTGTGATTAGGTGGTCCACACAGAGGGATTTTCTAACCACTTTGGCAACGTGATCATCAAAGGAGAGATTACTATTGACTTGGGTCCCCAGTTCTCTTATTACATCTTATGTATTTAGGGGACTACCACCTATGTGGTAGTTTGTGGGCACTTTTTTCCAAAGGGAATGACTATGCACTTTTTGGCATTTAGCTTGGGGCCATGATTTTGACACCAGGTATCTGTCTCAGTGAGACCCTTCTGGAGGATGTCTGTCAGCCAGAGGGTCAATTATAGCCCCTAGTTTGCAGTTGTCTGCGAATTTGGTCAGCCATAGTCCTCCTGTGCTTGCCTGTACCTATGAGAAGTATATGCTGAACAGGAGGGGTCCTAGAACCGAGCCCTGGGGAGCGCCACTTGTAACCAGTTTAGAGTCAGACCTAGCTCCCGCAGCTCTTACCATGTGTGTTATGTCTGTGAGCCAGTTGGCAACCCATCTCGTGACGTACGGGTTTATGTTCAGGCTGGTGAACTTGTCTATAATACCAGAATGGGGAATGGTATTGAAGGCCTTTGTGAGGTCTAGGTAGGCTGTGTGGACCACCTTTCCCTCGTCTATAGTCTTGGTAACTGTCTCAAAGAAATCCACCAGGTTTAGGAGGCATGATCTGCCCTTAAAGCCGAACTGGGTAGGGTCCGGTGTTTGGAGGTTCCCAATGGCTCTGTTAATGAGTTCCATGATGATGCGCTCCATAGCCTTACAGACCAAGCTGGTCAGGCTTACAGGGTGATAGTTCCCGGGATCTGTTGTGGCTCCAACTTTGTGGAGCAGAATAACCGTTGCTGTGCGCCACTCTATGAGTATGTAAGCTTGTGGAGAGGTAGAGTTTGAACAGTGTGCTTAGGTGAGGGGTTAAGTTCATCTTTGAGCTCATGTAGGATGCAGCCTGGGACACCGTCCAGTCCCACTGATGTTGTGTTTTTGGCTTTGGAGAGGGCTGTTTTAACCTGAGTGTCTGTGATTTCAGGGGCTCTACATTCTTCTGGTATGGTTATGGGCCCTTTTGTGGGTGAGAGGGGGGTGAAGTTTGCACTGAACCTGTCTGCCAGGATGTTGGCGATAATGGTCGGTTCTGTGTATTTTGTGCCATTCTGCACTAATTCCAAGCAGATCTGAGAATTGCCACTTAGATTCTTGACATAGCTAAAGAATGCCTTGTGGTTATCTTTGGAGTCCTTGCCAATTTTTCTTTGGAAGCTAGCCTTGGATGACTTTATGAGCGATCGTAGTTTCTTGCCGATACTGATCAGGGATGTCTTCCCATCTTGGGATTTTACTTTTTCTGTACTAATTTCCTTCTATTGTATACCTTGTTTATGGCAGGGGTCCACCAGACTGGTTTCCTTTTCTTGGAGTGTGCGAGTCTTGGTTTTGCTTGGGATAGCATGATCCATGCATTCTTGTAGGTGCCCGAAGAGTGCATTAGTAAAGGATTTTGCAGCTTGGACAGCGTTATCCTTTAGCATGGGGGCTTTGAAACTTTCCACCTCGGTCTTAAGTAACGTCAAGTTTGCTATTAAAAAGTTTTTCACGGTGGTTTCCTTGACCAGGCATGGGGGCGGAATGTGGATGTCCAGAGTGATTAGTTTATGGTCAGATCTAACCAGTGAGGGGATTCACCTCCGGTGTGGAACACCGGTAGCCCATGTTGGTGATGACCAGGTCCAATATGCTGTCACCTCTGGTGGGGGTGTTGACCAGTTGATTCAGGGCATTTGAGTTTATAAATTCTAGGGAATGTTGGGCAAGGGAGTTAGTACTTGAGTAGCTCTCCCAGTTAATGTTTGGGTAATTGAAATCATCCAATATTAGGGTGTTTGGTAGGACCTTTATGTTTCCCAGTGTTTCCAGAAATGTGGAATGGGGGTCCTGGGACATGGTGGGTGAGCTGTAAGAAGCTACCATTTGAATAGCAGTTTTGCCTGTTAGTTGCACGTGGATGATCTCTGAAGCATCGTGCTGTGCCACAACCTGGAGATGTGGGTATCCTTGATGAAAATGGATACGCCCCCGCCTTTTGTATTTCTGCCCAAGTTCTGTGGTCAAAATGTGTGATGCAAGTTGTAGCCTGGTAGTGCTGGGGTGCTCTCTAGAGCCTTAAACCAGTTTTCTGTTACTGCACACATATTGATTTTCTCCACACTGAGGAGTGCCTCGAGTGCATGCATTTTGAGGTTTAGACTTCTGGCATTGAGTAGCATTACCCTCAGTTTTTTGTTACTTGTGCTATTTACGACGGTGGGTTTTGTCTTTTGAGCCTTGCCTAAAAAAGGCTCTATGGGTGTAGCAAGAGCCTAGGCCAGTATTCGAAAGCCTAAGGGTGACAGTTGCAAGCCATCTCTAGCAAAGCAGCGTGGCTTGTTGAGCATGTCATCACAGGCGGACAGACACTGGCTCCCCTTTAAATGACACCAGAAGCTTAGCCAATTGTTGAAACTTATCATTTTTTTTCTTTATACAGCAGTATCATTCTTGGTGAGGGCAGGATGCTATTCAGGGTCCCACTGGCCTGGGCTACGTGATCAGAGTGCTCTTCCATGTCTCTTTTCATGTAGTCCAGGGAGGTACGGCTCAGGTCATTCACACAAACATGGACAATGACAGAGTCGTATTTGTACTTGTTCTGGAGTGACCTGAGTGCTTGTGTTATGTGGCGGATCCTGGCACCCAACAGGCAGCTAACAGTAACCTTCTCCTTGTTGAGCCTAGTGAGTGGGACCGTCAGTGTGCCTGACTGTAGAGTCACCTATTACTAGTGTGCTGAGTATGTCATTTTGCCTTAAGGACTGTGATTAAATGGCACACTGATTTTATGAAGTATGTGTTTCATGGTTTGTGTTGGGGGTGGAGGTTGCTTGGATGTCTGCTTTGGAGGTCTCTGTTGCTTTTGCAGATTTTTATTTAGAGCCTCTGAGTATGTTTTCGTGTGTTTTTTGCCGGTGCTGGTTTAACAGGTCTATGTGAGACTGGTGGTGTGATGCAAGGAATTCCCTTCTCCTCTTGACTGTCTGATCCAGTCTTGGGTTGAGAGAGCTTAGCCTCCAGTTTGGCTGTATAATTGCATCATTCCATGTATTAGTGTTTGGTGGTAGGAGGAGGGGGGTTGTCTGTGTACATGAGGCAGTTGTAACATTGCCTCAAAATGCCCAGATTCACCAGTTGGACTGGAGCGTACACCTGAAACCGCCCTTTGGACATGGCTAGATAGGTATGGTGAACTGTTTTACTGATTGGTTTGTAAGGTCGACTAGAGAGCCTTGTTCTTCTGTACAGTATAGGGGGGACTAGTGCTAGTGTTTATTAGTGCTTGTTGTGAGTTTTGAGCAAGTGCCGGGCTGAGAAATGAATGGTTTGAGTGCTTAAAGTTGAAAGTTTGTCTAGTTCCAAGGGAAAAATTGAAGGGGAGACTTTGTGGAGCCAGGAATAGTTATACCCTAGCTAACTGGCGCCCCCTGGTGCGCAAATGCAGTTTTTATAGCAGGAATATGAAAGAGCTAGAAATTAGCCCAAAAAGGCCAATAAACTACTAATTTCTGGGCTGAAACCACTCCTCCAGGGACAGATAGGCTGCTCAAACCGCCCCTCTCTCACAGGTGAGCAGAGAAACTTCCTTCCATCCAAGTAAGATATGGGCAAACAGAAACTTGTAACACAGCCCTGAATTCAGCACTAACCTGAACACTGGACTATACTAGTTTAGAAAGGCGGGAAACAAGTATATTTTTTTTTCCCAAAAAATATAGCAGATACAATAAAAAAAACACTTTAAATGCACAGAAATGGCTTTTACACTTGTGGGTGTAGCCTATAACCGTTATATGGCACAGAGACCTGGAAAGTGAAGGTACAGCAGCTGAAGCTTGAAGTGATGGAGATGGAAGTGTGTGAGAGACAGGTGGATGGATGTACACATTGGGACAGATGAGAGAATTATGACAGAGAAGAAAGTAAAAGTAGCGCCAGTTGCAGAGAAGGTCAAAGAGAACAAATTCCTGTGGTTCAGGTACATGTCCAGAGATGAAGCTGATGATCTGGAGCAGACAGGATGAAGGCAAGAAGAATGAGGAAGTCCAGCGAAGAGATGAATGGATTGTGTAAGACAAGACCTGAGACAGTCTGGCATGACTACAGGAAAAGGTACGAGAGTGGTACTGAACTGACAAAGTTGATGACAGTTGACGGAACCCATACAGAAAATGGGAAAAAAGAGGGTTTATGATGATTTACATGTGAATTGTGTTTTCATTTGCGTACATATAAACCTACACCAATGAAGTGAAACAAGAAAACACAGACTTGTCACCTGTAGGATCCATGTTAGCACTTGTTTCAATTTTATACTGAGGTAACTTTTTCTTTTTTTAAAATTGATGCATTACAATTCAAAGGACTAGTAACTCAATCTATCAATGTATACCCAAACATATATATATATCTATATGGATCTAGGACATTTCACCAAATGCACATTTCACCAAAACTCGTATCACCAAACACAAATCACCAAACACAAATCACCAAACACAAATCACCAAACACAAATCACCAAACACAAATCACCAAACACAAATCACCAAACACAAATCACCAAACACAAATCACCAAACACAAATCACCAAACACAAATCACCAAACACAAATCACCAAACACAAATCACCAAACACAAATCACCAAACACAAATCACCAAACACAAATCACCAAACACAAATCACCAAAAATGGTATATATGGCCTTGTCCCCACTGTATTGCAACCCTGGAGTTGGTATATATAGTAAGGGGGGCACCGCCCCCCACACAAAACATATATCATGTTTAGATAAGAGTAATAGATTGCAGTTGCAAGTATGCATGTATATACTGTAACACATTTAAAATATGCCCCCCACACCCCCCTACTATATATACCAACTCCAGGGTCGCAATACAGTGGGGACAAAGCCATATACCATTTTCGGTGAATTACGTTTTCGGGGAAAAATGCACAGTAATTTAACTTTCGTTGAAATGTCCTAGATCCATATATATATATATATATATATATATATATATATATATATATATATACGTACACACACATTTATATATATAGATATTTTATATATATATATATATATATATATATATATATATATATATATATATATATATATATATACACACACACACATACATTATACACAGATACAATATATACAGTATACATACAGATACTTATGTATATGTGTGTGCATACACATGTACACATCTGTACTTACATGCTCTGTTTTCTAGTTTGTACAAATGCACTGTTATAAAAAAAAAAATACACTGCTATAACTGTCTTAAGAGGACGATCATGGATTACAGGGGCACATATGAGTCAGTTCTGCTCCCTGACAAATAGGAGGCCCAAAACTATCCGTGAACAGAAGTGAAACAGAATGACATGCATATTATCTAAAAAAAGCAGTTGCAGGATAAAGTGCCCCAATGCAAAAATAGAAATCCACAGGAGAAATATATACACTCAGGCAACAACACGGTTCAGAAGAAAACAAAAATCACTTTAATTGCACAAAATAAGAGTAAGCGCTTTCACCATGGACGACAACCAATCGCCTAAAACCATTAATCAATTCAATCTCTTCATTATTAATTAATAGTTTTAGGCGATTGGTTGTTGTTGATGGCTATGAAATATTTAAACTTGAGAGTATAGTTGTTTTAAACATGTCTGAAGAAGAGTTTGAAGTGAATGTGAAAGCGCTTACTCTTATTTTGTGTAATTAAAGTGATTTTTGTTTTCTTCTGAACCGTGTTGTTGCCCAAGTGTATATATTTCTCCTGAGAATAACAAGTATGCCCACTAGATGTTCCACCAGTTTAAAATACTGCTCTGTCAAAGACCATCTACTGCACACATCTTCAAATGAGTCTCTGTGTCTAGTTCCCTGTATTAGTTATACTCCAACAGAAATGTATTCCTTGTGCACCACCCCCATCACTTCTGGTTGCAAGCTACAGTTTTAGTTTTCAAAATACTTGTCATGTTAGCATTTACAATGGCATCCCACCTGACAGACAGATACACAGAAATAGCTTTGATTTCAGCTCAATTTGATTTTCAAGATGTACATCACAACACCAGTTTAATAACTAATTAAGCTCATCAGACCAAAATGGAATCCCTTCTTTGTTAACTGGTAGCATTCATTAGACTTCAGAAGACTATTACTGAGCTTTTAAATTACTTAATTTCAATGTTCAAATACAACTACAAACTTGAGGTCATGGATATCAGGGAACTTACAAACAAATCGGTCACTCAAAAAATGTTGTGTAAAGATTGCTGCTGTGACCACAAAACTATCGAGTTTGTAGAATTAAATTAGAGCAATATACAAGTATCCCATCTACCAACATCACACAGATGCCCTCCCCCCAACTCTTCATAGCTGACCACCAGCTATCTCTTCTTTCTTATTCACTGAATCAACTGGGCCTAACCTGGGCTCTACCGACTGAAGTCCACCACCAGTAAGGATATGAATGCAATGTTATTCTGCTGCTGAGGAGGTAGTATGGCCTAAAATCATTCCCCAGGGCACCCTTGCAAGCTCTGCACTGGCTGCCTTCGAGAAGTGCAATCATACTTTTACACATGCACAGCCCATTAAACTAAGAGGCACACCACCTACAGAGGAGAGCTCCCATGAATCTTCATGCTGTGACTGTCGTAGGTTAGGCTGCCTCCCTCCTCTCAGGTTAGGCAGGCAGACATCAGCTGCTCATGCCATCTTCCCTCACCATGTGCTAATAGCCAAACACAGGTCATTCAGTGTGCAAAGATTATTGCCTCCCTCAGTCACCATGAGGTTGTGGCATCACACAGATGCTTTGATACATACACTACAAATCAGCAATCTGCAATCTAAAAAGGTGGTGTGTCACAAAAATTAAGTTCTTAACACGTCAATTTAACAAAACTTAACATAGAGTAAACACATGGAGAATGTCTGAAGACAATGCTCTATTGCTCACTTAAAGGCAAATCTGACCCTGAGAAGAAACTACACCTACTGGCACCGAAAAGCATCACTAATGGGTGATTATAGGCAAATAGGCCTGCTTATAGAACTTGTCTCTTAAAACACAAATAAACATGTTTATAGCCATTAGGCAACTCTAACAGCTCTAAATAACTGCATTTTTCCACACAGTCTGGCTCTGTCAGCTGTTATGGAATACACAGATAACCAATGCTACAATCGACAGACAAAACTCTTACGATAATTGCCTGTTTGAAAATTTTACTTTTGTTTTACACTTGTTTATTAAACTATCCCCAAGAGTATCAGCTACAAGCCTTGACGGGA
Source organism: Protopterus annectens (assembly GCF_019279795.1). Lineage (NCBI taxonomy): Eukaryota > Metazoa > Chordata > Ceratodontiformes > Protopteridae > Protopterus > Protopterus annectens. The sequence continues at coordinate 1,579,266,901 of NC_056725.1, forward strand.
GAAAGATGTATTCTAAATAACATAATTGTACAGCTGCTACCACACCTTAATTAAACACCAATTAGTCAATCAATACAAATGTAGGTTTTGCAAAGAAAAATTTGTTTGATTAAATAAAAATAAACCAGTTAGACTATGCAATTAAGCCTTGTGAATGGTACCTTCGGTGTTTTTAAATACTGCAGTGATTCAGGATACAATAGCTGTTGTTTATTTCATGCTGAAACAATTCATGAAATGCATTCCTGATAAAAGTATGGTTATATTCTATGCAGTGCCTTGGTGTAGGGTTTTGTTTTACTCTTCTCGAGGTCCTTAAGGTGCTCTAATTTTTATAAATAAAAGTTATAATTTATGACAGCTGCAGGGCTCTAAAAATAATTAAAAATCCTGTATAATGACATCTGAAAAGATTTACAAAGGTGAATAAGTAATCTAATGGGAAATTTGAAATCTGACATCAAACCATTTCTATTACACATGTTTAAAACAGATGTGTGACTGAGGACAACCTATAACTGTTGAACAAATAGTCACAAACACAACGAGGTAACAATGTACAACTTTTTACTAAAAGCTGCATTAGGAATCATAACCAACTACTAATGATTAATTGTGCACAGAAATAATCCTCTGCTCATCAAAAACACTGTCTTGCACATCTCATCTCTCTATAAGCAGTACTGAGTTATCAGTTAATAATGCTTTAAATGTCAAAAAAAAACTGCAACACACTTATCTGCACTGCAAAGTACGAGAACAAGTGTTTCATTTATTCTCACTGAATCGATCTATCCACTTTTGGTAGTGAAAAGTATGTAGCTGTCATTGCTAGCTTCACTTGTAGATTACAGACCATGCTTGTTAAAGATCCAGCCAGGTGTGCATCCTGCATGACAGGCCCCAACACTAGCAGCAATCACGCAGATGGGTCAAGGATGTCAAATATGTAATGAGCACACACAGCATTCACCTATGACAGAGCTGTCATCACATGTGGAGAACTGCTAATATCGACAAAACAAAATGCAGTGCTTACATTCCATTCCACTGCAGAAGGGAAGATCACTAGTGGCTGTTCCATTCCTATTTTTCACATAAAATAAGTTATGTGAAAAATAAGGCTTACAAGAAATATTTTGTTACAGTCAGTGCTGTTCTTCTTCCACTTGTGCGGCAGCTTTTGGCTTACCTTACTAATGTCCAGTCAGGGGCGAAAGTTTGAAGTTCTTGCTTCCACTTAGCACAGCTTCAATTTAAGCAACTTACACTGATGACAAAAGTTGCTGACATACTACTTAATCCCCAAGAGTGAACAAGCAGTATGGGGGAATGTTACATTTATCTCTGCCCCCCCCCCCATTTTTCTGATTTTGCTTGCTACCAGTAAGGGAGTGCTTAAGTCATAACCATAGCTCCCACCGTACATGTATACAAACGAAGCTAATTTTTAATGAATATAGCTGCATTCATTAAACATTAGCCTTGTGCAAGTGTGTGGCATTTGACAACCTGCTTTCTGCTTCATGTCTGTAAGGTTCCAAGCATCGAAAGCAGTATGGCATCTGAAGACATTGTCACCCCCATCATCACATCACATTGCCAAGCCTGATGAAGTAGATCAAAGAAAATGCCTAGTCACTAAATAATAGGATTTTACAGACAAAATATCTTTAAATCAACAACACATGGATTGGCTTTTTTTTACGTTAAAGTTTCCAGCAGTGAATGTACAAGAGCAGCTCTGAAGCAACAATTGGGCCAGCTGAGCCCTTTTTTGCAGCACGTTATTTAATGAAGGAAACCGCTCGACAAGATAAGCGTGAAGTTATGGGGCAGGCAGATATGAAGGAGTGATGTTTTGTCATAACTGCCTGTCACAGAACATAAATTTGTCTATATTATAAAAAGCTTGGGATCCAACAGCAACAAGGACACATTTAACTGTGTTTAATGCAGGAGAGAAATCTGAAAATATTTCTTTGAAGCATTATACAGGCAAAATCCAAATCTCATCATTAACAAGGCCAATTTTTTTTCTGGTTATTCATGAAAAACATAACACAACCCTTGAATATAAGCCAACTGAATACCAGGAAAAAGAAACTTTGCATTTTAAGCCAAATAGGTTCATAGATTGGTATTAGGCTATCGGCCTTAGGGCCTATACAAGCCTAGCCACAACAATTCCCTGGATATTTCTTCCCACAATATTTACTTCCCTGGACCCCTGTCTAGCAGGGTGACTGACGTGATCACCGGGGTGAATTTCCTATCTTCCATCCAATCGTCAAGGTTCCTTTTGAAGAGGGTCAATGAGGCGCTCTGCTTGACATGTACGGGCAGTCTATTCCAGAGTATGGGGAGTCTCTGGGTCAGGAACCTATCCCTCCAACATGTTTTGTTCATTGTGATGACAAGGTTTAGATCCCTGGAGCGTGTGGATCTGAGGGATTGGGATTTCTTTAAGTGGAGCACGTCCAACAGCTCAGGGTTTGACATGGCCTTGTATGTTAGGCAGAGATTGCCTCTGAGTAGACAATATGCCACAGAGTACAGCTGGAGTTTTTTTTTTTAAGATGGTCAGCATACGGCATCTGCTTTAGGCCTGTGATTCTTTTAGTTAGGTATTTCTGCGGCCTTTCCAGCTGTTGCAGATGTCTTGTGAGGTACATACCAAATGGGGTGTTGTACTCTATAGAATGGGTCTAATGAGGGATGAATACAGTGGGACAATGACCTCCTTTTTTCTGGATGAAAAGCCCTTACTGATGAGGTGTGTCACATAGAAGGATTTCCTGACTGTTGTGGCAATGTGGTTATCAAAGGTGAGACCACTGCCACCTGTGTCACTAAGTCTCTCATCACACTTTCGTTGTTTAGTGCACTGCCACCTATGTGGTAATTCATGGGTACATGGTTTTGCCCAAAGGGGATAACTATATATTTCTTGGCATTAAGCTTGAGCCCATGGCTCTGGCACCAAGCATCTGTTTCTGTAAGGCTCTTTTGTAGAATATCCACATAATTTGGGGATTCAATAATGGCTCCCAGTTTGCAGCCATCTGTGAACTTTGTTAGCCAGAGTCCCTTACTGTTGACCTGTACTTCACAGAAGTAGATGTCAAACAAGAGCGGTCCCAGGACTGAACCCTGAGTTACTCCATTTGTCGCTTGTCTGCAGCTGGATTTGGAGTCGGCTACTTTTACAGTCTGGGTTCTGTCAGTAAGCCAGTTGGCAACCCATCGAGTGACATAGGGATCTATGCCCAGCTTAGTAAGTTTATCTATGATTCCAGAATGGGGGATGGTGTCGAAGGCCTTAGCAAGGTCCAGATAGGCTGTGTGGACTGCCTTACCCTCATCCACAGCTTCGGATACTGATTCGAAGAAGTCAATCAGGTTCAGGAGACAAGATTGGCCCTTCACGAACCCAAACTGGGTGGGGTCCAGTATTTGAAGGTTGCCAATGTCTGTTTATAAGTTCATGATAATGCGTTCCATGCCCTTGCAGATCAGGTTTGTCAGACTGATGGGACGGTAGTTCCCGGGATCCAAGGTGGATCCTCCCTTGTGGAGTGGGATAACTGTAGCTATGTGCCACTCAGTGGGCACGAAGCCTGAGGTGAGGCTATGATTAAACAAGACACTTGGGTGAGGTGCCAGTTCATTTTGTAGTTCATGTAGTACACAGCCCGGGATGTCATCTGGTCCCATGGATGCTGTATTCTTAGCTTTGGAGAGTTCTACCTGTGTGGCCGTGATTACCAGAATTCGGCAATCTTTTGGTATTGAGATGGGCCCTTTAAGGGGTGAGAGGGGGGTGAAGTTGGCACTATATCGATCTGCCAGGATATTGGCAATATCCTTAGGATCAGTAAATATAATGCCATTCTGTTGTAGCTCAGAACAGATCTGAGCATTGCCATTTAGATTCTTGACATAACTATAGAATGCCTTGTGGTTGTTTTTGGAATCTTTGGCAATTTTATTTTTGTAACTAGCTTTGGAGGATTTTATGAGGGGCGTGAATGGGCGTACCTTCGTTGAAGGTTGTGCTTCAGGGCTGGCAACTCAGCACATAAAAATCAACTGCCAATCATTAGCGGACCGGAGTTCCACTGTGGCGACCCCTAACCAGGAAAAGCCGAAAGACACAACAACAACTGAGGCTGGTAAGGGAGATTTTTGCATCCTGGGATTTTCCTCTTTTCTGCAACAGTTTCTTCCTTCTGTTGTATAGTTTGTTTATGGCAGGGGACCAACAGATTGGCTTCCATTTTTTGGATGAGAGCATCTTGATTCTATTTGGGATGGCACGATTCATGCACGAGTGGATGTGCTCATACAGTACCTTAGTGTAGGACTCAGCAGTTGAACTTTCAGTTCCTGTCTGCATGGGTGTCATGAAGTTTGTCACTTCTGACTTGAGTAGCATGAAGTTGACTTTGGAGAAGTTTTTTACGGAGGTTTCCTTACTGGGGGTGGGGGTGGGATGTGGATGTCAAGGGTGATTAGCTTATGGTCAGACCTGACCAATGAGGGGATGACCACTGGTGTGGAGCATCTATCTCCCATGTTGGTAATGACCTGGTCTAAGATATTGGAGCCCCTGGTGGGACAATGGATTAGCTGATCTAGGGCACTGGAATTTATGAATTCCAAGAACCGTTGGGAAAAGGTGTTGGTACCCAAGTAGTTTTCCCAGTTAATGGCAGGGAAGTTGAAGTAACTGAAGTATTTTATGTTGGCTGTCAAGAGTTTAAGCCTTATTCTATCTGCTCACGCTACCACATGTACTTCACTCAGCTACTTTAACTGGTAATGTGTTATGATTTACATATTTTATACAAACTAACATTACAGAGAATTATGCAATTTTTAAACACCTTTGCTGGATGAAACAGTTTTTCTTGGTGCTTAAATCAGACTTAACACATGGAAAAAAAAAACCTTTGGCCAGGTAACATTTGTATAACTCACTGTTAACATAAACAAATGGACAGTACATAGCAGTTACTTAGCATCAAAACTGATATGTGATGTAAAATCACACACGACTACAAACACAAACTCACTTTGGTAAAGGAAAACACTTTCTTTTACTAAGACAAATGCAACATTCAGCAATGTTTACTAAATAATGGATATCTTTAAAATGTTGTTTTAGAATTTTCAATTAAAAATCCCTGAAGTATGTGCTTTACAAGAGTTCACACTTTTTTCTCTAAGAGGGTACATCACCACAACCCAAACCTTGAGCTCAAAAATACAGAATGATAGCACACAATGTCAATTAAAAGCATGGCAAGTGTAGCTAGCTGAAATGGTACTAGACAAGACATCTGTATTTTGCAGCTTTATAAGTTTTCTTTGGGAATGCCACTCAAATACTTCTTGGACTTTCACTAGAATACTGAAGGAAAAGGAAGTCCATGACTAACGTCTTGAAGCTGTATTTAGAATATTTGCTTCTATCTACAGTCACCATACAGCTGTAACACTGTAGACAATACATTACCTGCATTGCTTATATAGTCTTATCTATGCATACAGTATAAAGCAAATTGCTCACAACTGCTCTGTGAGTTATACTGGGATTTAGTTATCACCTATATGGATTTGTTGCCTTAGCTACACCTCGGGAGTAAACTTCTGTCACATTTTGAGTAAATCCCAGCAAAAGCTTAATCCAAAGACAGCCTATAAGCACCTTCAGTCAATTTCGTAGAACCACTTCAAATCACATGTAGAGTTTTCCCAGCTTAGTACAATTAAACCATAAGTAAATGTTTGACTCAGTATCTGTCCAGCCACGTAAACAAGAAAGAACTGCCAACATCACTCTACACTTCACTGAGTGTTAAATGGCTCAGATCTTGTGATTAAATTTTACGCCAATATTTCTACCTTCCCTTCCAAACACAATTTCTTCCCCTTTCTTGTTTTGCACTTTCTCAAAACCTTCATATTTCTGTCTCATTATATTTATTTATTTATTTCAGTTTGATTACCGGGGAAGTCCACTGGGCCAAGAAGTGCCCATTTTCAGTGGAGGCCCGGGGAGAAAAGCTCCATGTACAATAGTAGTATGATAAGGGTTACAAAACAATGAGAAGGGTTACATAATTTTGGAGATGACAGTAGTATGGTTCATACATTCAGTGGAATTACATACATTCAAATGAAAAACGGTAATATTCATTGTGAGACAGTATATAACAAAAACTAAACATTTTTTCCCCCCGGATTTTTACAATATTTACAAATATGGAATTTATTTAAGTCCGATAGTTCAGGTTCTTGGAGAAATTAGATGAAGCTTGAGAGTATAGAAGAAATTAGATTAAGCTAAGATTAAGCCAGATAGTATAGTAAAGCAGTAGTATGGACAGTTTAGTGGGGGGAGTTATGTAGGGTGAAAGCAGGAGCATTTCCATTTGGAAGAGAGATATTGGAAGAGTTGGTTTTTGAAGGATTCAATGTTAGGTATTGTCCTAAGTGAGGGAGGGAGGGAGTTCCATTTTTTGCCTAGAGAGAAGGAGAGTAGAAGCTGGCCAGCGGGACGTTTTGGTTTGTGAATGGCGATTAGGTTTTGGTGTTCAGACCTCATAGATCTATTTGGGGTGTAAGGGGGAAGAATGTTTTTTAAGGCTGGGCATTTATCAGGGGAGAATATTAATTTGTGAGCGCTGGTTAGTTGTAGATAGTCTAGGTGGTTAGGTAGTTCTAACCAATTCAGAGATTGAAGGCAGAGGCAGTGGTGAGATGAAGTTTTGGATTTAGTGGCAAATTTGGATATTTTATTATAACAAGCTTCAAGTTTAGAGGTGTTGGAAGCGGACAGATTGGTTAATAGTGGGGCACCATATAGAAGGGAAGGTAGGAGATTGCCAGGGTAAGCCTAGAGGGGTTGGAGAGAAATTGATTGTTTCTATATAGCATACCTAGTTTTTGGTGAGTTTTCTTTATGTTTTGTTGTATGTGAAGATCGAATTTAAGGTGTTTGTCTATGGTAATGCCAAGGAGTTTTGCAGAGGAGACTATTTCTATAGTAGTGGAGGATTGGCTAATGACATTGAAAGTGTTTTTGTCAAAGGAGGAAACCTTGGAGGGGAGGAATATTAGAATTTTAGATTTACTGGAGTTGAGGGAAAGGTGATTTTGGTGCATCCAGTTCTCAGTAGTGGAAAAAGCTATTTGGGTTTTGGTCAGTAGTTCAGAAATGTTGGGGGCGGCACAAACCAAGGTAGAGTCATCAGCGTATTGGATGACTGTAGTGTCAGGGATGATGGTATTAATTTAAGGAACAGGATAGCAGCACATTTATTTTTCTCTAACACCTAATATAAATGCAATGATAACAAAAACAGAACAGGATTAAGAAACCATAAACCTCTTCCTTTTTAAAAATTCAACCGAGTGCCCCACATAACTGGAGAAAAATGTGATAACTGTCTGCTTCTATGCTGGAAGCAAACATACATTCTCTCTCTCTATATATACATATTTTATATATATATATATATATATATATATATATATATATATATATATTTTTTTTTTACACACAATTTTATATATTATATATACATACATATACACACACACACACACAATTCATATTTACTATTTAAATAAAGGCTTCCAAAAATAACATTTTCTAATTTTTACTGTATGTACCCTCTCTTTCTTTACAGATACAACTCCTAATGCTTCAACATTTGTCTACTGAAAATAAATATATCCAACTTTAACGCTATCAGTTATTCCACTACTTGTTAATTTTTATTCCGTTTCAGTCCTACAACTCTTAAACCCTTTTAATATCAGTTATAACTCCATGCTTATTTCTTTTGCATTCAGCACCAAATCAACATAAATCAAAGCTGCAAGTAAAACAAATCTCTCTCAATTTCACAAACGTCGTTCAAATTTCCTTTAGTCCATAAAAATACCTCCATGCGTCTCTCACAAGAAGAGGTCATAGACCTAGTGAGCCTGACCTGATCAACAAAGCATGAATAAATAAATTAAAAATATATATACCAATTGACAGTACCAAAAAGTACCTTTGAACTAGAGAAAAAATCAAGACACACTACTTGCTTAAAAATAAATAAATAATTCTACAGACTCAGCCAAACGCCTTTACTAATAGACAACTTAGGCGATTACTACATCCCACTGAAATAAATGGGAAAAAATTAATTTAGACTTAAAAATTATTAAATGACACATGCAGGGGTTTGGTTTGTTTAACAAATATATCATACGGTAAACAACATTTAATTTAGCTGAACAAAGTGCAGTTAGTGTAGTGCTACTGTTACGATATAATGACCATTCTTAATAGATAAGGAACTCGAAAATAAACGGTTAGTAAACTTAACATGCTAGTGCTGACATTGATTGAAAGGTCACTAAGTACTTAAGGACATACTACCTGCTGTACATGACTCATCTAATGTACATAAATTATTACAAAAATGAATGCAAGCAAGTAGAAGTACAGTGCAAAGTTCTAGTTTTCCTTATACCACCTTAAGTGTAACAATTTACCTTTCAAACTTAAAAGGACTGCAACTGCAGTGCACCTACATAAGCTAAACAATGGAATTCAGTTCACTAGCTTAAAGGTATACACTCTCAGTTTGTACAACTAGTAACATAGCTTTGGCGCAGTAAAACGTAAGTTATATAGTTGTAGGTACTCATCACTTTGTAACATTTGCTCTGCTCCCTTTGTGTCCAGGTCTTGGCTGAAATGGTCCCAAAGCCAGTACACTCACCTGATTAATAAACATATTACTGATCAGTCAGCACAAACCACTACAGCACAAGCCTCATTGTATGTAATTTCTGAAATTCATAACCTTTTTTTTCCAGTTCCACATCACACATTAGCATCTTTGTTTTTTGCAGAACCACTACAAGAAACAGTGGGGCGGGAGTAAGAGCCCTGCTTTACAATGCAACAGTCACCCTAAGGGAAATGAGAAGGTGTTTTACAAACTCCACTAATCTCCCTTGTCTGGTGCAGCTAAAAATGTACCCCATTAAAGCAAGGCCTACAAAGCTGGCTCAGTATTGAGTGTGTGCGGGGCACAGATATGCTGAACCCCCCCACAGATATCAGGCTACCCAGCATGCACTGTCTGGCAGTCCATATTACCCACCTGGGTCTTGTGTAGCATACGTCCCTGACAGATGTCAGTATGCAGCCCTCTTACATCCCCTGGTTCAGCCACTCCCACCCACAGGCATTTCCTCCAGCATTAGGGCTTGCTAGCAGAATATGTTGGTCAACTAGGCTGCAGAATCACGGACTTCATCTTTCTTTCAAAACAGCTATATTCTTAGAACGTTTTTCAATAACCACCAAATTAACATTTTTAGCCTGTCTAGATCACATAGTCTTTCTAAATGTTATGAAAGTATACCCTGACTATGTTAGTTATCAAAATACATAATATGTCAGAAAAGCAAAAATAAAAGAAATGATGTGCTGTTTTTTTTTTCCTAAGCTCTTTCTGAATAGCACTGCTCTAACTAAAAGAAACAAAACTGAAACAGGCAAAACCATAAAGGCTTAACACATTGATGCCTGCCAGCCAGCAGTCAGTAAGTGTGACATTCCTCACTGCTATAAGGCTTGATCATGACTGCCTAGAGCAATGAGACAGAAAATGGCACAAAACCTTTTAGCTTTTGCACATTTTGTTAAGTTGAAGTAATTTCTTCTTGTTTAATGTACTTAATCATACCAAAAATTATAAAATTCAGCACCATGATGCTGTGACAGTGAAACAAGAGCCGTAGGTGAGCTGCTTCAAGAGCTAATGTTCTAAACAGGACAACTGAACCGCACACTTACTGAGCACTAGTACAGGCATATTAAACACCACAGCTCGACTAGTGCAGTCATAACCACACACTTACTGAGCACTAGTACAGGTGCATTACGCACCACAGTTCAACTAATGCTGTCATAATCACACACTGAGCACCAGAACAGGCGCATTAAACACAACAGCTCGACTAGTGCTGTCATAATCACACACTCACTGAGCACTAGTACAGGCACATTAAACACCTCAGATCGACTAGTGCTGTCATAACCACACACTTACTGTACTAGTACAGGGGTACTAAACACCACAGCTTGACTAGCGCGGTCATTAACAGTGCAGCAAGTTTACTGTAGTTTGCTTATCAAATTAACTGGATTTAAACATCTATACAACAGTTCATTTTAATAGCCTTTTAAACCACATTTTAGTTTTACCAAATAATCCTGCTGAGTAAGCAAAATGTGTCCATTAAAGGTACACTTTCTATTAATATGCCACTCACTTTATCGGTTTCATTTTTCTTATTTTAAGGTGCTCAGGATTCAAGGTCATGTTTACCCAGCATGCAAACCTGTTACGCTTCACAGAGCTCCATCTCACTCTGAAGCTTGTCAAACCCCTTCCACTAGGCAAAAATTCCTAGAACTACGCAATAGAACCAAAAAGCTTATAAAACAGGACAAAATCCAATACTACCAGTCTGCCCTTACCTCCTCCCAACATAACCCCAAACAATTCTGGTCCTCAATAAACTCCATCCTTCACCCAGGTAAAGTAAGTACACCCACTCCTAACTTAACTTACTCCTCCGAAAATATTGCTACCTCTTTCAACAATCACTTCACACAAACCGTATTATCACTAGCTAGACAACACAACCCCCACCATCAACTAGAATTAACAATCTCCTAACTAGCTTCTCTTTCTCTCCTGTTCCTACTTCCAAAATAAAACAACTACTAACTAAACTTAAAACCACCAGATTAGCAGCAGACAACCTCCCAGGTGAATACATTCAACTTGCAGCTGACGCTCTAGCCTAACCCGTATCACTCTTGATTAACAGATCTCTGTCAGAAAGTTATGTTCCTACACTATGGAAAGTCTCACACAATTCCCCTACACAATGGAGGCCCCTGCACAGATCTAACCAATTACCACCCCATAGCTATTCTCTCACCACTCTCCAAAATACTAGAGAGATGCATTCATTCTCAAGTCTCAGATCACCTCCTTGCTAACAACCTCCTCTCCAACACGCAACACGGTTTCCGACCTAACCATAGCACCACCACCGCCTTACTCTCTTTCTCTAACACCATCCTACACAATAAAATTGCAGGTTATCTCTCCCCTCAGCTACCTCTCTAAAGCTTTCGATATGGTCCCACACAAACAACTCATCTCTCTTCTCAATAACCTATCCTTCTCTCAACCAGTCATCAACTGGTTTCAAAGTTACCTATCTGACCTCCAACAAGCGACAACCTATCTCCCCCCAACTACCAGTCTCCATAGGAGTTCCCCAAGGGTCCATCCTGGGACCCCTAATCTTCTCTATTTTCACCAATAATCTAGCCTCAGCCACAACACATGGCACACTCATACAATACGCATATGACTCAACCATCATCTGCACAGCCCACTCCCTACCAAAACTGCAAAAAGTACACAGGAAGCATTTTCTTCTATTGAAACTTGGTTATCCGATGCCCAACTAATACCCAACCCAAACAAAACAAAATTACTAATTTTCCAATCCACCAAACTTACCCTAGACAGCTCTCACTTTAACATCACAGCAAACGACACCACCACCATCCATCCTACAGAACACACCAAATTACTAGGAGTAGAAATAGACAATAAAGTGAACTTTGACATTCACATTTCCATGACCATTAAAAAAGTGCACAAAAAACTAGGAGCACTATACAGAAATCAGCAACTACTTACCAAAGCAGCTAAAATTTCGGTAGCAAATTCTCATCTTATCTCTACCCTACTCTATGCCTCTCCAATATTTACTAACCTTAGACAATGTGATCTAAATAAGCTCAAAACCTGCTACAACAAAATCGCCAAATTCACCACAGGGGCTTCCTACCGTACTCACCACTGTCTCTCACTAGCAGAACTGGGCTGGCTAGAGCTCCCCCACCTCCTTCAATGGTACCAACTCACACTCGCCCACAAACTAATAAACCAACCACTAGAAGTCCCATCCCTCCAGAATCTACTCCAACCCTACATAACCACGAGACCACTAAGATCCAGCCACAAAAACCTCCTACAGGTCACAAGAACCATTAACTCTGCTGGAGAAGCATTATTCTCCTGCACTATAGCCAAACTCTGGAACTCCCTCCCATCCTCAAATACCTCTGTAACTTCTTGCACCCACTTTAAATCCTTACTAAAATCACAATTCAAAACTTGCCAGATATGCCCTTGCAACCCCCCCCCTCTAATACCATTCACTCCCCCCCACCTACTACCTCTCTCAGCCCCCTATCAACAACCTACTCTTAGCAAGCTTGGCTACTCATGTTCCCAGCTACCTAACATCATAATACTACCTTCTTGTAGCAACAACTGCTAATGGCTGTTATGTAACTCAAAAACAGTTTGTATCAATTTTTCATTGATGAATCTCAACTACATTTTAACCGTGTTTAGAATATGTCACCATATTTTAAAATTGTACTATGCTCTACAGCTGTTTTACATCTGTTTTCTTCTTGTCTTGCGTCCTTAACTGGACTAATGTCTATATTTAAATGCTATGTTTTTTTAACTGTATAATGCAAATAATAATGTGGAGCTTTTCTCCCCAGGCCTCCGCTGAAAATGGACCTGTGTCAAGTCAGACTCTCCCGGTCAACAAATGTATGTAAATAAATAAATAAATAAGGACAGCGAGACTTTCGGTGTTGAATTTAAATACAGATGTTGGGGTGTGGCTATGCTAAGGAAGCCCCAAAAGTTGTCCTGTACACTATTTCTTAAGGATACTTGTGTAGTAGGGATGCCCTGCACTGTGTTCCATGGAAGGTTCCCTAAACAGCAATGAAAATGTGCACTGCTAGGGTGTACTGACATACCCTGTGTCATGTGACCTGTGTCTGGTGTAAATGAGGAGACAAAGCAGCATGTGCATGCACTGCGGGTGTGTACCTATGCAGCAAGGTATGAGCATGTGGGTGAATGTGCAACTTCCCCATGTCCTGAAAATAACCTTTGCAGTTCCATATGCACCCACTCCCCCCATTTAACCAAGGCACTAAAGCAGCTGGCAAAGCACGGTTTGCATTAGTTAATTTGACTGCTGTCAAATTATACATCAAACCACATACTGAGTACTTTGTATATTGGAATTTGTATGTAGGAGTATACAGGTTTGTGTAAGGAGATACATGTCTGACAACCTGTGGGTGCATGTGTCAGTCATCATGTGTGTCTGTCTGGCACATGACTGGAGGGGGGGTGCTCTGTCTGCATGTGGGCTTGCGGATCCTGCAGTAATTTGCAGCACAGGTTGTTAGGGTGCTCAAATGAGCAGGATAAAATTGCTTGGCAGATGCAGTCACAGTCGTACAAATTTCTCAATAATGACCTGCTGTCACGGCAGGAATAAATATAACTGAATCCCACTAAGGTAAAGAGGCATAAACTCTACACATTGCTGCACTGTAGGTTGCATCACTGCACTGATTTCTATGAATCTTGGGCTGGTACTTCTTGAATGACAGCAACCAAAAGAAAAGGTATTGCAAACTCTAACTGTATGCAAAATTTGTCGTTTTGTTCGTATCTTGTCCTCACTTAAACTGATTCATTGTTTACACAGTGACTTTTTTTTCTTTTCCTTACTTGCAGTATGGGAAGCAGTATGAACAGTCATGTCATATTACGATTTGCAATTATTTTTTCAGTATCTAGTTTACTTTGATTCTATTTTCTTCCTTGTTTGTTTTACTCTATCCACCACCCACATCCTGACAATATCAGTTTAACGACAGGCTATAAAGTAAGCAGAGCATGCCATATCTGTCACTGAAAAATGCTCAGTGTAGTGCATGCAGCACTGCTTTACAAAGCTAAATAATTGATCAGCATTTCTTTTCGTAAGTAAGCATTCATTTTAATGTGGAGACGTACTGGTTTCATTTCTTCTCCTATGGCTTATGATGTAGCGTAGTGCTCTTGAGCTTATGTACAACTAATGAGGGATAACCATTAATAAGCTATGTCACAGAAGAGTACTTCTTAGCAGTGTTTAAGTGTTCATATTACGTGAAGATGGGGATGGCAGAGTACAATGCACTTCTGCTGGGGATAAGGGTATCAAAATGAATCCACTGGACACTGAGGCAAACTGTCAAACCAACAAGTTAGACATCACAACTAAATGTCATTAAATACCCCTAAAAAATATAGCAGAGGAACACGCTGCCAACACATACAGTTGCTCCCCTCTCTAAATGACTTGAGTTTAAAACAAAGAACGTCTGATGTGCCAGACAAAGTTCCCTGTTCATCACCAAGGACAACTGTGCCTGGCTTTGTGGCATACAGGGATCTAGATCTATGACCCATGTGGCCAGGTTTGATTAACAGCCCTGCACTGGAAGAACCAGAGAGGGAGGGAGTGAAGGAGCATGACTGTGTACCCAAAATCACAGTGGTGGTGCAACCTCGCAGGTGAAGATGGAGACCACCACTCATGTTTTAGGAAGAGGTATAGGGGCTGCTTAGAGGTAATACCCCTTACAGGAGTGAGGGGATGTTCCCCTCCATCAGCCCATTGCACTCACTTCCATTTCATTTTCTCGTGTGCACATGTAAGTTAGTACAAACCTCGACCCAATCCTGATGGCTGTCTGAATAATGACCTCCGCCAGTCGACCTTTGCATCGATATGAAACAAATGGTTTGATTTGCTGAGAGGGCACGCAGCAGAGGCAAACAAAAAGACACTGAGAAGCGCATGCTTTTTCATTAGAGCTTGGCTTTTTCTGCAGTATTAATCCATCCACAACCCCCTTTTCCCATTTTTGCCATTATATCAGGGTGTCACCAACAATGGCAATTGTCTACAGCTAAAGTTCACACTGCGAGCTAGTTAGTCCTGCAGTGACTGTTCCTCCAATAATGACCTGCTGTCATGCACACCTATGGACCAACAGTGTGTCCAGTCCACGTACTGCATGCCTTTGGAATGTGAAAGGAAACTGGAGCACTCAGAGAAAATCCACGTGAACACAGAGGATATGCAGACTCTGCAAAGAAGCAACCCAGATGAGAATCAAACCACCTCTTACTGTGAGACAACAATGCTGTCCTCTGTGCCACTGTACCACCCCTATTCTAATTATTGTTTTTAAGTTACATTAGACCCAAACTAGAGTATGGAATAACAATATGGAAACCTTATAAGAAACAAGCACGAGTCAAATGGAATGAGTACAGCAGAAAATGTATCAAGGGCATTCACGGATGTGAAAATTTTAGTTATGAAAGACTGAAATATCTGAACTTGTACAGTGTCTCATAATTCACACACATGCTATCTAAATAACTTTTACAAAGTCAATCACTGCTAAACGAAAAAAGTCAACCTGCCCAGCGACAAGCAACCTTTCAAGGGGGACTGGAAGTACCACTTCAAACATGTTCCAGTTCCATTCACCGTCTTGTGCATCTTAAAAATACCTCGAGGAACAGGTTGATCATGCTACTTCTTTTTCAAATGCACAGAGATAAAAACCGCAAAAGAGGTCCATTTAAAACTGGTAACACTACAACCCAAAAGCTTTATTTACCCTGGACTTGCATTCATGTTAAAACTGTTCATGTGGTCTTCCTCCGAAGCCGTGAAAGCAGGTCACTTCAAAGTTTAAGCCAAACAGAAAGACGCATATTACTATGGTGAACACACTGAAAGTGACTGGTTATAGGGGATGACAGTGATAGGTGTTAAGTGCCTGATGGAATTCTGTAATAGGATGTAGGATGCCATACATTCAGCTCTTTCCACCTTCAAAACAATTCAGAATTACCACAGCTCAAATACTAATTTCCCCTTATGCTGATGTAAACTCAACTACACAGCTTAAGTTATTCATTTCCAAGACACCCTCCATCTCTACAAACAAAAAATAAACTTGGTAATAAAGTACAATCATGGTTTGTCCACTAAATACAATGGCCTACTTTTGCCATTCTGTTCCATCAACCTCTGCTTTTAAAATGCTACCATATGACACCTGATTCAGCTGCTTGCTCTGTAGAATACCCCAAACCTAACAACACTAACATACAAAACTAATTAGACTCCTCGGGTCACTGTTTGATGAGGTCATCTCTTTCAATTGCTATTTATTTTTCCTCATGATGCAATTGTTCTGCTTCTGTGCTAGTAATCCTTTTTCTGACCATTCAAGTACTCTTCCTCCTTTTGCCCCTCTTGTCTATTAGCTATGCATACTCACTTTCGTCCTTACATATCTAGTAATTTTATTCTTTGTCTGGTTTGCACATTTTCAGCAATGAGCTGTTTACACAGCAAAACAAAAGCACAATTATACCAAAAGATGTCTATACATATTACTTCCTAATTCTGCACCATACCACACCACTGTTTACATACTCATGCCAATACTACAGTACAGTAACAACACATTACTACCGCATACACTGTAGTCAGAAATAAGTTATGGGAGTTTGGTACAGTGACATTTCAGTAACATCACACCTTTACTCCCATGTAACCTTTGTTTTGCACTTTTATTGTGAATGTTACTACTACTACTACTATAATATAACTGGTCTCATAACACAGATTGTTTGCAATTAGACCTAGCCTTCACTCTCATCCTTCTGTTTGCACTTCTCCTAATGTGGATCAAATGGGGAAAATGAGGAACAAGTACCAACAACTTCAACTACAAAGCTCACAGCACAGCTAAAATACCTTATTTTCTACTTAACAAAAAGTTCTGATGAATTAATACAATTCAGTATTTCTTAGTATGGTAAGTTTTAACAAATGTGTGGCATTTTGTTTCAATGAGGAGGATTTGGGCAACATTTGAGCTATGGCACTGTTACCATGCAACACCAGTCATTCTCACATTCACAATTTAATGTAGTGCTCCTTTCTGCTATTCCGCAAACACAAAAAAGCAACTTCTGTACATCTACCTAATGCAATTAAAACACACACACATACATACATCTGAGAAAGCTAAGTTTTATGGAACGAACACTTAGAACTCAATACAATACTTCCCATGATGTACCAGCAATAACAGTTGTATATCTTTAAGACAGATGCTTAATGGTTTGTGAAGCCAACAGCATAAATACATAGAAAAATTCAGTGAGAGTGAGCTTTGTGAATGTGTGGTTGTGATTCGGATGAACTTATCAGATCTGTCACAAATCTTGAAAAAAGTGGCAGAATATACTGTTATGCAGAGTAAATTCACTGCTTTTCGCAATATAACTTAGAAAGGTAAAGGCAGATGACATTCTGCAGAGTTTAAAAGCTATACTGGTGATAAACTAATCAAATAAAACACTGTGCAGTTAAAACCTGATCATTTAAAACATCCTCAGTCTAGCTTGAATTTTTAGTAAATTAAGTTACTCTTGCATCATATACCAACGGTCGATTATTCTATCTGGATCCTTCTTTATTAAAAGTGAATGCCTGAAATACGATGGTCTATTCAAATCTGCATGTGCAGTGTGTGTTCAGAACCTCAGTTAAAGTGCACAGCACCTCCCTCTTAAAGAGGGCGACATTTCCAGTACCTAAACCCCACGATGTAAAGGAGGATTAGGAAGCCACTACGGTCCAACAGTGGGGCTGCATCTAGTAACCAGAAAGCAAACTGCAAAATATGAAACCCACGAGATTTGGAAATGTATTTTAGTTAATTCTTTAACAACCAAGTGATGTGACTGAGAAATTAACCATTTCAGCCATGAAGCGGGTACAAAACAAGCGTGAAAGCATGCACAACAGTTTAAATGTATGATGCAAACCACAACCCAAGTGAGAAGCCAACCAGTAACAGTATAGAAAGGTAGTATATTAAAGTAACATAAAACAATCAAGTACACAAAAGACAAGTTTGGAATAATAGGGATAAAAAGGTGCAAGTCTGCATTTTAAATATATCTATATACATCTACATATATATATATATTTTTCTAATCTATATATCTACATATATATATATATATATATATATATATATATATATATATATATATATATATATATATATATATATATAGGTGACAACCTCTGAGGCATCTGTACTTGGTGTGCCTCTACAAGTAAAAGTGGAAAATAAAGATGTGATCTGACAAAGTAAAGGATCTGGTTCAAGATCCTTATAAAACTGAGGGGACTTGCTACCAGTGGAAAACTTGTACTTGGGGTGCTAAAGGAGCAGAGACTCTGAGTAAGCATGACATACCCTAGCAGACTGGGAAGACCAATAATATACGAGGAGGGGATTGTGATTGAGAAACAGGAGTTTTTAAATAAGGAATTTTCTGACAACAAATCAGCATTCAGGGACCATGACAATGAAGTATGACTTGCATCACTTTCATGATTTCCACATCTACTAAGAAAGACGCACAGTGGTACTTCTAAAGTGAGCCTATGAGATGGTAAACAGCTACGCAGTGCTCCATATAAACCTAAAAGGACTAAAACAACCTGTGAGACTCTCTCCCTTGAACAAAGAATAGGTTACTTTTTCACTACAGTCTAACATTAGCTTATTTCTATAAACAGGTCTGACTTCCAACCACACTCAAAAGCATACAGTGATGAAGTGCAGTCTGGCTGAAAAAGTGAAAAATGCTAAAATAATTAATTTACTGTACCTGCGAATGGCTACTAATGCAGTGTGTACACAATGCTTAATGCTAAGAAAAGTCTGCTTTGGTTTGTCAGTGGTTAAGCATTGAATACTTATCACTGCCATCACTCTTATCTCAAGCCATGCTGGTAGAAATTCATCTACGTGATGAGTTAATGCTAACTCTCCACCTTCAATGCTTGGTTTCCATTTTCAAATGAAATTGACAATAATGTTACGGACTGAAGTCATTAACACTGCACTTATTCACCCTATGGCACATACATGTGTAGAGTGCATGTATCCATCCCACAGCTGAAGTACACATAAGCCATGCTGTGTTTTTTTTTTCTCCGTATTTTATCAGATTCTGATGGGTATACAGAATTGCAGGCGAATGCATGCAGTATAAATGTCACGGATGTGAAATCAAATAAAAAATGTTTTTCTGCTCTTAATTTTGAGGAGAAAATGCAATTAAAGGTCTTGAGATATGACATAAAAGGTTACAGCAATATAATTAATTTCCATTAGGACACTTCTGGATCACCTCTGTCAGGATTTGCACGTTTCTCCAAGCAAGAAACAGCCATAGCCTTTAACCACTTAACTCTCTCATGCCAATCTTCCAACACTGCGATGATAAAATAATATTAAGATGCATTTATGACGAGAGAGAGTGCAGAGTACACAGTTAAATTTATGCAAGCTACAGTACAGCTATTTCTCCATTATGCACAGTGCAGCGTTTCCATATCCCTAGGTGGACAGTAGAAGATAAATTAGCATCATTATTTCTTCTGGGCAACATGGCCTGCTTATCTTCTTCAAAGCAGGCCCTCAGTTCAAACGGTATGCAAAAATGTCTGTGCTGTTTCACTTGACAAATTCATGGGTCACAATGTTAAAGATACACCAGGGGAAAGGAGCTCAGCAACATCTTTTTACATCTCCCATCTCCCTATCTGACACGCCTGTATTTAATCATTATTCTGAGGCTTGGCTGCATTTCCAAGCGCTTTTCTTTTTGTTCTCTACCTACAGTAACATATCAGACAGATTGGAGAAGTAGAGTTTGGCAGTCTTGCTTTAGCATGACAAAATTGTGTAAACTGAAATGTGAGTAAGCTACAAGCCACTACCAATGAGAGGACAAGGCAAATGCTGCTGACAGCAACAGTTACTGTAACTGCAAACATCACACATACTAACTTATCTTCATTACAAAACCGTCTCTAAAATGTTAAGATCAGTAGTTAACAGAATATGCAATTGTACTGTTACTGCAAAATCCACATGAATGGGAAAAGTCTCATGACCTGAATGAGTGGGTACATTTTGCTAAAGCACATGTCCAGGGACAGTTGTTTACCTGTGTGCAGAACATGCATTTATTCATTACACTGAAGAAGAAGACATCTGCCCCAATGGCAGCAAATTAAAACCGGTGTAAACAGACTTGTAGAGTTCTGTCGGAGGACAAAGACGAAGGATAAGCACATTCTTCTCCTTTCATTACTACACACCCTGCAAGCTGTGGAAAGTTAAGCTCTTCTTCTTGGGTCTGACAAACCATGAAGGTCAGGGTCTATGGGCCTTAGTGGCAGAAGCTTGCAAGAATGTCCGAGTCAAAAATATTTTTCAGGGAACTGTACTATAAAATACTACTGCAAATACACATCACAAAATGTGAGGTTTAATATGCATGCAATAAAATGCAGTACTGAGGTGTCTGCCATCCTTGCCAATGCAAGCACTCTGTCAATCATAAATTTCAAGTTCTGGACATGTCTGACCAGTGCTCCGGGAGACTGGATGCTTTTCTGGAATGCTATGCTCACATGAAAAGGAAACAGTTTAATAAAATGTTAAAAATTGTTAATTTGACAGTTTTGGTAAAAATAAGGAAAAATGTCTCAACCACTGAAGCCTTATTGGGAAAATGGGTTGTGTAATCAAAGCAGAATACTTTGATGTGGAATGAGCTGCTGGATTTGGAATCAAGTTACCACAACTATCTACTCTTGCCACGCAGACTGATGGAAAAGAAGGTTATGGGAATGAACGTGAGGGAGACTATCAACAGTTTAGAGGCAGTGAGAACTGAGCTAGGGAACCCGATAAGGATCTCCGATGTTTACATAAAAAGCTTAAAGTTACTACTACTCACAACACCACATATCTGCAAAGTCAGTGGGTGATGGATCCAGTCTTTAATGTGCTATTGGGGTGAATATTTCTTTCTTGATGGTTTGAAAGAAACAAACAAACAGATAAAGCACTCAAGATATGACAACAAAAAGATGTGATAACTAGTCACAGTTAAGGGCTATGAATTTTAAGTTTTATTGTTTGCTAAATATGCTACCAGGCAAGTTTTTCCCTCATTTCTTATTAAGGGCTGCTCCTTCAAGGTGGATATTATTCCAGTTAAAATAAGGTAAGGAATCTTAAGTGGCCAAGTTTATCTGTAACTTAATAGCTCCACAGATGTTTTTGTTGCATTTATTTTAATTAAACTGTTCAATGTGTAACAGGCAAGAAAAAAAAAAAGAAGCAATTCATTATGACTAATATGGAGCTTGGTTGCTTTCTGGGAGCTGAAATGTAACCACGGCCTAATCTTTTAAATAAACAGATTATCGGGTTAAGGGCAACACAAAACAATGCCGGTGATAAAGAATCACCCTGGAATATCCCCCTGTGAATTTCTATCCTTGGGATAAGAATTTGCCCTTTGTTACGGTTTAACTGCAAAGTGGTTTGCCACTGTTTAATGGCTGCTGTAACGTAACTGATCAATGCAGGGTATATCTTGTACACTTGCAAGCGTTCCTTTATTCATGAATGTGGGATGTTGTCGAATGCATTTTTGTAATCTATCCATACCATACTTTGATTTTTCCCCTTTTAACAATTCTCTATGTCTACAAATGATCATTTGTTTCACATGACTTTCCCTTGTTACCATTTTGTTCTACTACCACAACAAAGTTTTTTTCTAAATGACTATAAACTGTGTCACTTGTTATAAGATGTCTTCCATGACTCCTGAAGGCCATGTCAGGTTCTAAAATGTCATGGACAAACTATAATAAGACCTCCATCACTCAGAGACTTCAACTGTCCATCAATTGAGTGAAGTGCCTACACCTCCAATGGTAGTTACTTTAAAGGGAAAAAATGTGATGTTATCGTGTGATAGTCGTAACTGGAAGTTAAAATATGTGTAAACAGTTGCACAATGCAAGGTAAAGACTCATACTGGAGAGTTGAAAATGTAGAGATTTTTTTTCATTTACTCTTTTTTGACTATAACTACCACAGATAGTTTTGTTTAAAATGTAAAAGTTTTATACATGAAAAGCAAACAAAACAATGTTTTGAGATAGACATTATAAAAGACTACTGAAATAGAAAATTATTTTTAATGCATAGTAGATTATTTCAATAATGATTGTTGAGACAAGAAAAGTTGGTTTTATTTGCAAATATTCTGTACTTTATAAATACAAAAAAAGGACATTTTGGTGTTGTGGAACATTTCAAGTCTTTTGGGGATATAAAATTAATGAAGATAAAACAAAGACAATAGCCGTAAATTATATACCCACACACAATTTGGGTTCAACAATACCCATACTTATGGAGATATAAGAACAGGTATTTAGGCTTATGGATTAAAAAGGATTCTGTTTTTGTCAGCTAAGGTTATACAGGAAGAGATACAGCAAAAGATAATTAAAAACTGGGAAACTAGAAGCTCTTGCTTACGGAAATGTACAGTAAGGAAACAAGCAGTGAAAATGATTTTAGTCACTAATTTTATATGCAGGTCAGGCATATTTTTTTTATCAACCAGAGGAGAAGTTGTGGACAATAGAGAGTTGCAGGAACTTATGTTGGGGGAAGAGGGCAAGTGAGACATGTTGATCCTCCCAATAGAACAAGCTGTGAGCCTCCCAACTCAGTAAGGTGATTTAGGATTACCTGATCTGAACAGATATTATACAGTTAAGGCCCGTAGACAAATAGAAGGGTATAATAAATTGGGAAGGAATGATAAAGTGGGGAGGGGGAGAGAATCTCATTGGGATGCAGGTCCTTATGGGGAATAATAAATATACAAAAATACTGTATTCAAAAAGGTGCAGAAAGTATTCCAAGACCTAAGTCAACAAAGGACTGGAGAAATGATATTTTGCCAATAGGGTTGACTGCAAGTAGAGGGTACAGAAAAAGGACGAGAGGGAACTGAAATATACTGACTGGGGCAAATAACTAGAGAGGGAAAGGTAACAGAGTGGGATGAGGCAAAATAGTACTGTGGACTGCAGGTTAGAGACTGCCTTTCCTATCAACAGTCTACAGTGGCAAGCGGGAGCACCAATTCTGCCAAAATAATGGTGGTGAGTACATAAGAGGCTTGTTTACACTGTAGTGTCGGTCAGGTATGTACCAGACAGAGGATAGGGCATATACAAAAAAAACTACAAACCTCTCATGGATGATAGCTCACCTTGGCCTGTTTTCTCTCTCTCTCTCTCACTGACTAAGTGGCTATAACCAACCAAAAGGAGAAAAAAAACAGGTCAGAAGGAAAAGGGGATTCATAGTCTGGATGGAAGGGCCAAAACATTAAATGAATTCAAAAATGAAAGACAAAAGCAGAATGTCAGCCAATGTATATTGAACATGTGACCTGAGCTCTTATGGCATGACTGCAGTGTTCCTACTTAAAAAGGTAGTCTCTACGACTGCGAAATATTCAACGCCATACCTGAATAACGGCACTTCAAAAATGTTCTTGCCTGTCAGTAACAAATATTTAAGCATTTAAATATTTAAGTATAACACTTAACATTAACTATTTAAACAGAATCAGATTTCTCATGGAATGACACTGAAAAATCATTGTTCTGCTTAATGGCATTGTCAAAATCTTTGCAATTCCATTGCACTGCAATGCCAACTCTGCATCACCACTGTAATTAAGGTGGTCAGTTCTCAATTTCTAGACTTTTCTATAGCACTGTACTGCATGTTTTCCTTTTGCCCTCAAGTGTTCTTTGCCGAAGGCCAGTAAAGTAACTATTACTGCCCACCCTACTGCTGTGCTGTCATAGGATCAGTTAAGTAAAGCTGCCTATGGGTCTTACTAGTAAAAGTCTCACAGGTTTAGCAACACCGAAAAACCTGCCTAGCAAATGTTTTTTTTTTCCACAGAACCCATTTTAATACAATACAGAATTCCTACATTTTCTTGAGTGAGTTTAACAGTATAATAAGAAGACAAAAGGACTGCTGTTCAATGAAAAAAGCAGAGTGTGGTTCACCACTTGAAAAAATAAACTGTGATTTTTGTGATAAGGAGCTGAGACGCTTTCTCTGAATATTATGATGCTGTCGCTATAATATTCTACAGGATCCTCCAAGAAGGCTACTCCAGAACAAGCAGATGATGTCAAATAATTAACAAAAACAAACACCAAGAAGTATATAATCATAACCTTCAGCAAGCATGTCTCCCCTTGTAACTATCACATTGGTAATACACCCCTATAAATTGATCCCACGGCAAGGGATCTAGATGCCTGTGCCAACAATGAACTGACTGACCTTTTATTACCACATACCCAGTGTTTTAAGGAAATCCTTTTATGAAGCACAGCTTATATCTAAGGATATTGTGTTCATATCCAATGATGTAATCATTCCACTGTATCTGGCACACATCAGTCCAATCATGAAGTACAATACCCCTTTCAGCAGGGGCGGCTCGTGCTATCGGACTGTAGCCCTCCCACCTAGAAAAAACAAAAGAAAAAAAAAATCTGTGAAACAAAAAATAAAAAATCACGAGTCCCGACTCCACTGCGCATGCGCTGACACATTGGGAAACTCAGACTGCCTTTATCAGCAATCTGGACGCAAAGAGGTACCCAGCAATCTGTGCTGTGAGATACCCAGGAATCTGTGCGGTGACGACCGTACAGAACAGATGAGCTCTGGACTGCTTCCCCTGCAGGCAGAACCAATGAGGGGTGAGCTGAGAGCTCTTGCGGGGATTTCGCTGCGCGGGCTTCATGAGTGGATTATACTGCTGGACAAATGGTCGCTGGCTGGATGGGCTTCGTACACATGGATTATGTTCGTGAAACGAGTAGGTAGGTGAAGGCTTCGTACACATGGAGTATGTTCTGTTCGTGAAACGGGTAGGTAGGTAGGTGTGTGTGTGTGTGTGTGTGTGTGTGTGTGTGTGTATAAAATGCTCCAGTTGCTATATACTGGTGGCTAGAGAGAACAAATGGTGGTGGGTAGAGATACGCAGGCTTGAACCCTGCACCTTGGATGCAGGTGGCAAGGACCTGAATTCCCTATCCACCACCATTTCTAAAAAATTTGCAGATTTTTTGCCTCATATTTGTTCTGTTCCTCATAAAATCTGTGGTTTCTGTATCTACATTTTTCCTTGCAGAGTCTGTAGTGCAGTGGTGCACTGGTAGCATTGCTGCCTGACAGCTACAGGTTCTCTGGTTTGATTCTTGGCTGGGGTGCCTTCTGTGTAGACTCTGCATGTCCTCCCATCTTACAAAGATGTGTCTGGAGTTTCTCCCTGCTCTGCTGAAAATTGTCTTTTGTTCCAAGTCGGACTAGATTCCTGGTTAAATGTTTAAAAATAACAGACATTTGAATTTCAGACTTCATATTCTTCAGAAAGTGCATGGTAACACAAAACTGTTTATTCTAGCAGATGTCCAACTTTATAACATGGATATTTGAAATCTGTCCCTATTTTTGGGACTGTATTCCCCCATTATTGGCTTTGTCCAGGTATTTTGTGCTAAGGTTGAGAGCTATCTATGGTGAGAACTGAATTCATTGAATGTTTGGGGGCTGTATTCCCCCCCATAACTGTCTTTGTCCACGTGTTTTTTTGCTAAGAGGTTGAGAGCTATGGTGAAAACTGAATTCACTGAATATGTTTGGGGGCTGTATTCCCCCATTATTGGATTTGTTCAGGTGTTTTGTGCCAAGATGTTGACAGCTATGGTGAGAACTGTATTCACTAAATGACAGCCATTTAAGTTGGTCTTCCTCTCTTTCACAAAACAGCTGATTTGGCATAGTGGTATGTTTCTCTGACTGTTTTGCACAGGGTCCCCTGGGTTAAAGATGTGGCAGTGAAATGTATGGTGGTAACAGCATTTTATTCTAGCAACTTTCCAACATTGTACAAGCAATGTTTAAAATGTGTCCCTGGTTTTTGGGCTTTTGTCCCCCCCAATAAATTTCGGCTTTTTCCAGATTTCTTGTGCTGCAAAGTTCAGAGATGCAACTGTGCGTCGAGTAGAATTTACAAGGAGCTGAGAGCTGCAGGGGAACAAAACTTTAGTGCTGCTTATTCTGAGTCTGCTTGCAATGTTAATTGCACAACAGGTAGTGTTACTTGCTTTTGATGCAGAAGGCTGTGGGTTCTACTCCCACAGTAGAGAGATGCATTGCTGATACTGTACTGTGTTGTAAAGTGGGTGGATGCTGCAGTCCTTTTTGGCAAAGATACCTAGAGTAGTAACTATGAACCTGTTATAAGTTTGCCATACAGTCCCTATTGCGATATTACTAGCTTATCATTTTTTTTTAATGCATGCAACATAGGCAATTTATTCCTCAAGGGCAACAGGCACTTTATTTGTAGATGAATAAACAATGACATATAAAGTTGTTTGCTAGCAGCAACCTCTTCATTGTTACAGATTTCTTTAATGTGGAATTATTTAGATGACTTTTACACTTCAGAGATTGTGCATATTTACTGATACTGGTGGACTGTAGAAGGTTTAGAAGGTTGAGTAGACTTGTATGATGGAAATGTTCTGAATTGGGTAGTTTTGTCATTGGTCCATGCATTTTGTTTCATTGTTTACTAATGTTCAACAAAATAAAATTTAAAATGCCCTCTAACAACTGTACTGTATTGTACAAGGAATGCAATTTAATACAATCGGGAAGGTGTATCAAAGAGCATGTGTATGTTTCGTGTTCAAGGGGCCTATGATTTGAAAACAACCCAAAGTTAATCTTTATCTGCCACTGGCAAAATGTATTTTCTTTGAATGTGGGTTTCAATGCTGTTTCAATCCATGTCAGTTTCAAGGGCAGAGAAGTTTTAATGCTAAGTCTGTTTTCATTGTGAGACTGCATTGCTTTGTTTAGCAGATATCTATTGGGGTTTGTGCTGTAAAAATGCAAAATAAAACTTTCAAATGAAATCCAAATCATCGCAGAAGTAAAGCAGTATGCACATTACAGTGTTTATGGTAAATGGGGCAAAATAACCAAGGAATGGGACACTGGAATGGTTGCAGGGGGGAGGCTCCAATCAACCATGATTTTGAGGGGGGAAGGGCAGCAAACTCAGACAGCCCTGGTTGAACTATACCTCTCAGCTGTCCATATTTTTGCAGAATGAATAGATATTTGCTTCTTATTTTTGGTTTGTTCCTCATAAAATGTGTGGTTTTCTGGCAAATCATTTAGGAATGAAGTCACTAAATGACAGACATTGAGTTTTACGTCATAACCTTCAGAAAAATGCATGCTAAAGCAAGACCTGTTACTCTATCAACTGTCTTAAGTTTATACAAGAGCAATTTATAGAAGTGTTTGTATGTTCCTCCAATATATTTGGCCTTGTCCAGATTTCCTGCATTAACAGGTTGAGAGGTACGTGCAAATAAAATTGCTTTATAGAATTAGGCATATCCAAACCTCTCAACTGTCCCCGATTTTGGCTCAAAATGTTGCTCTTCCCCTAATAATCCCTCTGCAAAATGGCAATTTTGGAAGAAAACATGGAGGGTTTACAATTAATAAATAACTAATAATCAGTTATAGATTACTTTTATTTCTGAAATGCATGTAGATTCTTTTATTTTATTTATTTATTTTATTTTACATTTGTTGACCGGGCTAGTCTAGCTGGATACATGTCCATTTTCAGTAGAGGCCCGGGGAGAAAAGCTCCAAAGACATATGCAAGAAAAATACAAATATAAAACTCCCATATAATATATAAAAAGAAGTAACAGTAAAGATACATACAAAACTGAATTTTGAAAGTGGTAGCAGTTTGAAAAGTAAACAAAATTATTTTTTTTTTCATAATAGCAATAGATGAGCATTCATTATAACAATATTAACATCAATAGTTCAAATGAGCTTAGCAAGGACAGTAAAGGGTACTGCAGAAATTCAAGTCAGAAGGTAAATATACATACATAATGATGAAAGGATGTTAATGATGAGATGTAGGAAAGTTAGTCGGGGTTAGTGCAGGAACATAACCAGTGTGTATTGAGATATAATTTTAGTTTCTTTTTAAATAGTGTAGGAGATGACAGAGAAGTGAGCTCAGTAGGAAGTGAATTCCAGAACTTTCCAACAGTATTAGAGAACAGGGTATCACCTGCTGAGTTGTAAGATCTGCACGTGTTAATAAGTAGTTTGTTAGATGAACGTAGATATTTAGGATTGCTGTAGGTGGTGAAAAGGTTTAAGAGTATTGGTGTATTTGTGGGTTGAGAGAAGATCTTGTGGGCTATAGCAAGCTGGAGATATTGTAGATGATGTAGAAACTCAAGCCAGCCAAGTTGTTTTAGATTAAGGCAGTGATGTGTTCTGAAAGGAGAGGCAGTAGCAAATCGAGCAATATTATTATAGGATACTGCTAGTTTGCTGAGGTTGTTTTTTAGAAAGATTTGTATAAATAGGTGAGGCATAGAGTAGAGTAGAGATAAGGTGCGTTCTTGCTATGGCAGCCATGGCTGCTGGTGTTAGAAAGGGTTTGATTCTATGGAGGGATCCTAGTTTTTTATTGACTGTTTTTATAGTGTTATTGATATGAATATCAAAGTTGAGGTTATTGTCGATTGTTATTCCTAGGAGTTTTGTAGTTGGTCGGCTGCTTTTGTCAGCTGCTCAAGTTAGCAGTACTAATATTAAAAAGTGTCCCTTCTTTGACAGGTTCCCAGCTGTATTGTGTGGCTATTTTATATTTTTACATCACATTTTTGGTCCATTTTTCATAAAATTGTGTTTTTTTGGCAAATTAGTGGCAAATCATTAAGGAATGAAGTTAGAAAATAATGAAAGACATTTGAGTTTCAGATTTCGTACCTTTCAGAAAATTCATGCTAATGCAAGACCTACTATTATCTTTCTAAGTTTATAAGAGCAATATTTAAAAATTGTCCTTATTTTTGGCCTTTGTCCCACTTCTTTGTATGGCTTTGTCCAGATTTCTTGCTCTGAGGTTGAGAGGTATGACAAATGTGTCAGGGCCCATCACAGTCAGCCAGAGACATTTCAAATTGTATCAAACTTGTTGCACCCCACTCCCCCATGTAGTGACTCTGGATGTGTCAAAGCAAGGCAAGGAGCAGTTATGCAGTGTAAATGTGCAGACTACCCCCCCCCCCCCCATCCAAGGTAAACACAAGTACTATGGTGGCTTTTCATCTGTCATTGATTTTGCAGAATGTTCTGGTTTCTGTCATATTTTATACTGATATATGCTTATTATTATTCAGAAAGTGCCTTTTGCTCTGTGTTTAAGTAGCAGTGCTTTAATGACCATCAGGTAAGCTTGTCTGATATTGTAAGATGCAAGTAAGTTTTAATAAGCAGTATTGCCAACGTTGAAAGCCTTTCTGTTGTTGCCATACAGAGAATACTTACATAAGCCTTGGGTATTGAAATGCATATGACAGCATTTGTAATAAAGGCCAGGATTAGATTATGTTAAACTCATTACAGGCTTTACCTGCAAACTAAACAGAATGCCAATCTATCATGTGTGGTCCATATCCTGTGCAGTAATCCCATAAGCAATATATGTTGAGCTTGTTTCTTGTTTGCTTTTCATTTTTTACTTTGATCATGTTTTCAACATGAAACAAGTAGTTAGTTGTCAGGCAGCAGGTCTTTTTTGGATAAGAAATATTTTTTACAAGTGGGGGTATCACAAAGATTGCTACTTTCAGCATGTTACCTGGTACTTTAAAAGCTGAATATAAATTATAATTAGAACTGGAGTGCAAGGAGAAGTGATTTGAGTTAAGTGCTGCTTGTTTTTTTATACGCGATTTTGACTGGCATTCCAGTAATGTATTTAAAAAGTAATTTATTTTTTCATGCCTCACATCCTTTTTGTTTCCATCTAGATATTAAGTAAGCTGTCATGCAGCCAATGGATTGAATTATGTTTTTTTTCTTCTACACTTCATTTTGTCTTGACTGGACTCCCATAATGATGGTTTGGCACCCAGGGCAGCGTACTTAATTAAAGTTTTTGTGGTTTTGAGCATAGCTCCTCCTCTTTCTAGTTGGTCACACCCATTCTCATTAACCCCACCCATTTAGCTGTCTCCTGCAGCCCCGCTTTGATTTGAAGTCACCAGCCGCCACTGCCTTTCAGTATGCACCTTCCAAACTCCTGTCACTACTAGAATGATCACAGCACTTTCTTACTAAAAAGTCAAGGGCCTAGATTGTAAAAACTAGGAACACCATTTCAAAGCCTTGCCCCTCTGCTCAGCATCATTCAGGCTACTTAAAGGTGATCTGTGCCTGGCATATATCTATGATACATTTGCAAGTCCAATGGTATCAAACACCTGCTCAAGGGATCTCCAACTCTTGTTAAATAAATAGAACATGTTGGAGGGACAGGTATGGAACACACAGACTACTACTTTTATGGAACAGTCTTCCACTCCATATTAAGCAAAGTAATGTAGTTTGGGCAGAATGATGGGTAACTGCAAATTCACTCCCAGGTTAAGGACCTCTGTCCCTCATGGATAGGGGAAACATGTAAATGACTCAACGTATCCTTGTTAGGGCAGTCTCTAGGTTATTCAAATGCAATATATAAAGACATAAAAAATACCGCTGGAATGCAGGGATTCTTAAGATCCTCAGAGATCAGTAGCCCAATAAGTACCTATCAGTCTATTATTTAACTGTACATTTTAACAGCTAATTTTTAACATATTACCCTTTCATTATCAAAGGTGCAAATGACATGAACACAGAAGCAAACATCCAAGAACAGAGAACACAACTGGATGGAAGGAATTGGGAACAAAAAAGGCAGAAAAAAATGAACAGCATGTTAAAATATTACTTGCCTAAAGGCAAAGAAACACAAGTGTACAGCAACAATGACTTGGAAGGCTTCGGAGACCTGCAATGAAAGACTTTGCAAGTAGAAAATGAAGTTCTGGTTAGCTAAAAGCAGCAAGTGAAAAATGTTCTTAATTTTTACTTGTTGTTGATTAGGTTAACTCTACTGATTACAGGTTCATTCCCAGGATGGACTGGGGACAAAAACTTCACAATATAAATCTGGGAGCAGTTTTTTTTAAGCAAGCTGTTAATGTAGACAATGTCTGAGATGTGCAAGAACTGTAGAGTATTTAGATAAAACCTGTGTAGATTCACAGCAAAAACAACCCCCTGCACCCAGAATTCAAAGAATAAACCTGAACCTACACTATTTTTCTATAACTTAGAGTTTGCAGGCTCAGTACATTTTGTCCTATATTATGGAGAAGTGAAGCTTTGAAAATCCTGCTATGGTTCACATACCTATTTAACTGGCACAGTCTATGCACTAATTCCTTAAACCACACCAAATTAAACTATCCTTAGCCTGCCAATGTCACAGTGCCCTTCAAATTATGGAATAAAGCAGTCTTCTGTACGATATAAGAAAAGGATACTGGCACTTAGAAGCAGTTTTACTGAGGGGTACAATGAATATGCTAGTCTTAAAACAAGGACTAAATTGTGCAAATATATTTTGAAACATGTTAACAATACTGTGTAACTGCATTTGATAAATATGTTATTTTGTAAATATGTTGCTAAATCTCTTTTCAGACGTTTAGTACTTTAAATGTATGTATGCCGGGCGTACTTCCAGAGTATCAGGTGCAATCAACAAGTCACTACAATTAAGGAGCATGAACTGCAGCTTAAAAAAAGAAAGCTTGGGTTGTATAATTAAAACATAATGCTCTTTTACTGCCTCATATTTGACCCATCAGTTTCAGATTCCATGCCTTAGCAGAATGTCCTGCAGGATGAAACAAGCCCTTACCTCATAGAATTACTGTGACTCTCTGCATGCAATAATACAATCTGTGAGCAATTCAAATGAACTGGTTCAAAAATACTTCTTTCCTAGTTTAAAGACATTTCCAGAGAGAGATGTATTGTCCTGTGGAAAACATGAGATGCATATCAACACGTTCATATGTTGGAAAAACATAGAAAGAGTACTGAATTCTTTTTTTCCAATATTGAGGAGACTGTTATCCCTCTCAAAAGTTGGTAAGATATAGTCTGAAGTACTCCATCATAGTGAGAGGCTTAAAAGCATATGAGGCAGCAAAACGTTGCTAACCTACCTGAGATCTGTATTCCAAATGAGAAGTGACTATATGATGTCCTTCTATTACCATGTTGCAGTATTCACAGCATGAGAGATTCCCCGCCTAGGCGACCCGAACGTCTGGCCAGTATACCAAAGACTTAAATTACTGCAAGCTACGTGCGATGTTGCACACAGGATAGCAGCCAATGTAGGCCATAAAGGTAGCATTTGCACGTACCATGTTCAGAACTTTTCTGCTGCCAGTCCAAACACCATCTTCTACCATTCATCTGATCGCCGAGTGGTTGCTGTTTCAAATAAGTGCCCCGTTGGGGAATTTAATTCTGTTTCTTGCTACTGCATGTTTTTTGAGGTTAATGTCATTCAAGTAAGGCAAGTGCCATTGTGGAAGACAAAATTCCACACACAGATAACCACGTTCAGTATCTTTTTTGCCTGGGGTCCGCTCATGACAAGGCTTGCACGATTTGTCAGGTGTCTTTTCTTTGTCTAGGGTCCGCTCATGACTATAGGGCTTGCATGATTTGTCAGGTGCTGATACCACATAGCATGCAAAATTCTAGGTAAATCATTAGTCTCAGATCTACACCTCCATATACAATGCATACTATGCTTTAGTTAGAAAATGCATCAAATAAATGCTGTATGTTATACGGATTTCCTTAAAATTAACCTCAACACTATACTTAGCACATTACAGACATACAAGTTAAAACATTTATTTTACTTATGTGAAATGTATTTCCATAAATGACACTTTTCCATCCTTATTCTTAAGCTGTTTATATGTCTTTTCTCCTTTAATGGCCTACTGTATCTGGAGAATTTTGCAGGACTATTAACCTTGTCAAGCAACAAAGAAAACATGAACTATTTTAAAGAACAGAATGCTGTCTGCTTACTCTGAATCAGGATAAAGGCCATGTAGATCTTGGCAAGTTTCTTAGTGGTCTCATTTAATAATTTTAACATTAAACTAAACTGCACAAAGAAAGCACATATTTCTAACCCTCACATACTGGTTAATCCATTTGCTAAAACCTACAGAGAGATTTACACTTCACCAGATGCTAAAGGAGAACAAAGAGCTATTAAGGACCATCTCAGTAGCTGCAATGATCACCTTTAGCAGATAAACATAGGGCAACAGGGTCATTGAGATACACCACTCAGGTGTTCTACAGCAAAGGGTGGTCTCAAGCAACAGAAGCCTAATGAATCTCCAAGTCTGACTTTATTGCTTAACTTAAACATCAATGACAAACATTCTGTAAACCATGTCATGCACTATGGTTGTATTCACTCATATCTCAATTAGTCAAAAGCAATTTTATTCGCACATCACTTTTAAATCCATATAATACTGACACTTACAGACATATATTTTAAACACACTTGGAAAAGAATATTGTAGCGCCAATTACAGCACCGTGTTGAAGTAATTCATCTCCAGTACAGTATCGCCCTTAGAGTCTGGTTATATTCAGTTAAGACAAACACAGAACAATGTACCTTGACTTAACAATGAACAGTCTAAATGACATTGACAAGCACTAGTGACCACAAGATGCAGCCAAGGCCTCTCATATTGTAAATTACTTTTTCAATTTTTTTTGAATTCTTACATAAACTCAGACTCCTTGCCTTGTTTTGGAAATGGGAAATGAAGGCCATACATTCTAATCCCTCAACTACATCAGCCATTAATACAATGCTGTTAGATCCCACTGTTACAACAAGAGCAAGAAATAAATCCCCCTGCCCCTATGACTTAATATAGAACTAACACTTAATGCATTTTTTTACAATGATAAAGGGATTACTACAGGTAGGCAGGATGCTCGCTAAAAACATTCACTGATAACGCAATGATATTACATACAATGTTTAATTAAATAAACAATGATCAAGAGTCCCACTACAAAATGAATAATGGTAAGCTATGGCTATAATGAAAAGAACGGCCTCCGTTTCAATTTACCACTGGGGCATGATGGTCTGATAACACAGCACCCAAACTACTTGGTTAAAGCCAGCTGCCATGAGCCAAAACTACTGAACTTGGGAAAATTTATCAGGACATGCTTAGGAAAGATGCATTTATTCTGATTTATTTGTCTTCGATTAACAGGAAAGTGCAGTTGGGTAACATCCCTTTTCAGTGGAGACCCAGGAAGTAAAGCCCCACATTTCACTTACACTAAACATGTTTGCAAGATGTGCAGTTATAAAGAACACTTGTCTATATTGTTCTAAATACAAATATTAATGATGAATTAGTTAATTTTAATAAAATAAATATGACAACAGTTTACCTGGAGTGACAAGTGGCCTACATACCTGGGCAAAATACCTGTACAGGATTACAACTAAGGGTGTTATCAATCCTAAAACTCTTCCTTTCATTAACTGTAATAACGCAGTAATACAGAGACTGTCAACACCAATTGTTTTACACACAAATTCCAATCAAGGTTACAA
Source organism: Protopterus annectens (assembly GCF_019279795.1). Lineage (NCBI taxonomy): Eukaryota > Metazoa > Chordata > Ceratodontiformes > Protopteridae > Protopterus > Protopterus annectens. The sequence goes on from NC_056725.1 coordinate 1,579,301,589, forward strand.
CAGCAAGCAGTAAAAAGCTAACCTCACAATCTTTACAAATGTGATCTGAATGGTTACAACCACAGTCTTTCCATGTTAACCAACCAATATAAATGGTACTGCTTACCTAAATGAATCAAGAAGACAGTGCACCACATGCCATCTCTTTCAATGAGACTGAGCAGTAAGGAAAATGTAAAAGTATCCAAACTCAGAGAAACTGCACATCATCTAGCAAGGAATATGGAACAGAATTCCTACACGATCACCTTTTCCTAAATTTGGGTATCCCCACTGCTTATCTAACTCAAACTTAGTTGGCATTGCACTTTCAGGGCCACATTCTCAGGCATACAGCTTCTCAACACCAGAAACATTAATGATAAGTGCCACAGTAAATATTCTAAATACATTTGTACAAATGTCATCAAAATTTTTTAGAAGCCAAAAATGTTCAATAGTCATGAAAAATAAAGCTACTTGTTATAGACATTCTTAAATCATATTCCAAATAAAAAGTATACTGTGCACAGACGTGTCAAACAATATATAATGCAAATTTTAGACAGAACGTGTAAAGACTTCCTTTAAAATTATTTGTCTTTATGGTAATGAGTTAAAGAAACTTATCAAGAACTTCAATATATCTGCATAGCAAACAATACAGTAAACATTAAGCATTCTGTAGCGTGTCTACAATAGTAAACAGATGTGGTTACCTGCTGTATATTTGCTCATGGTATGAAATTACTTTTCCCCACTTTCTTTTGGGCATTATTAAATCCTGTTTTAAACAGTGACATAAGTGCGCATATATTAATAGAAGAGAAAAACAATAGTATACACATTTATTCACTCCATAATTACATAAACTGCTCAATTTGTGCTTTCCATTAAACCTCGCTCTTACTGATGATTATTCATGTATTTTCCCACAAATTCCATTTGTACGTAATTTGTTTTTTCCCATTTCTTAAGATCACACCATTCAGTTATTTTACCTCCACTGCAATATTCAGAAGCTTAATTACAGATGGTATAGATTTTGATTTCTAGCAATTTTTGACAGTCAACAGCATTAAGGTTAGTAAGGCCTTATGTCTAGGTAAATCGGATCTGATATCTTAGCTGAAAAGAATCACTTACTTAATTCACAATAATTTGCTCTAATATTTATGACAAAGTACTCTGTAGGAGAAAACAGGCCAACTTGGTTACATTCCAGAAAATGTTTCTAATGACCTCTCTCTTTCCCATCATACCTCCAGCATTCTGCTATCTACATTGGGAAAACATCTCTGAAGTCTGCTTGCAGTATAAAATGCAATACATTTAAAAAAAAGCAAAAATCCTAATCCTTCTTTACTTTGTTACATCTTTGGCAGTCTCTCCACTGTTTCTTTGTAAACTGCCTTTCGATTCTATTTCCGATCTTTTCTACTATCCGCTGATTTTACAGTTACCATGTAATATTTTACATGGCTTACTAATTATCCCATGTCAACAGCAGCTTTTGTTGTACCCTCAACTAAAATCTTTACAAGAGCTGGTCTTTCACTTAACACTTTGCTATCCCTCTCTCACTGCGTATTGCATATAGTTTCATCAATCACTGGGTAGGGAAGGCAGTCTCTAATCTGCAGTCTAAAGTTCTGTCTGGCATCATCCCAATTACCTTTAGTTATTTGCTCCCAATACTTGCTTCATTTACTATCTTTCTCCATTAAATTACATCTTACTTGGCCTATCTTCTATACATCTGTTTGCAGTCATCTCCATTGTTAAAATCTTTCTCCATTTCCATGTTGGCTTAGTTCTTAGAATACTTTCTGCTATTTTCTAAAAATAATCTGTACGATTGTTATTCTCCTTAGTCCTACTCTCTCCTTACTTCTCAAGCTCCATATCCATTTCATCGCCACCTCTTTCCACTTTGATTTATAATCTTGTGCTAGTGTTATGTATATGGGTTTACCTGCGTAGCTCTAATGTATTCCTTCAACTGAGTAATCCTAAACCACCTTGTGCTATGGGGTGCAAACACCTTATCCCATTTAACCCTTGCCCTCTATTGTATGCATATCATATGCATCCTCTTGGCCAAGGTGTCTTCTGTGTGAATCCTGCATCTCCCCTCCCCAGTCAAAAGTTTTTTTTTTTGCTTCCATATTCCTATATGTGCAACAGGCAGACGGCCATTTCTTAAAACTACTTGTAGGTGTGTATGTTGTGTACAAGAGAGTAAATCTGTTTGACTTCTAATGGGCTGGCACCCCTTCAGCTTTAGTTCCTCTGTCAGACATCCACTGAGGGCATGGATAAGGTGCAGCTCCCTTGTGACCCTGAAAGGGGTTAAGTGGGTAGTCAGAGAATTACTTGAAGTAATGCAATCTAATTGAACAACACTGCAGGAACCACATCCATCTGCATTTCCCCCACTCCAGCTATCAGTTGCTACTCCAAACCTACTGCAGTTATTATTCTACAAGGTGCATACACTGCATTGCCTTCCCCAAAGAGTGCTCCCCACAATACATGGACACCCTAGTGTTATGTCATGCTTCCTATGTCACCTCAGATCCAACTCAAAAGTGGCCCTCTTCTACATATCCCTCTCAAGCTGCCTCATACACCCAATAGCCCCAATCCTTTCTCCTAGGAGAAGATTGTACTGCTCCTGCCATCTAATAAGGCAAAGCCAGCATGGCTGTCTCTTGACTCACTACACCGACTATGCATTCCCATTAGCAGTCTGATTTAGAAGATACTGGTACAAATGGACATGTGTTTGATCGGTTCCCCTTCACAAGATCGAATGGATGGAAGCTCGAAATTCATGATTGAGACCAGAATCTCAAACTTCCATTCACTCGAAATTGTGAATGGGAGCCTTAGGTTTAAAAAAATAAAAAGTTAACTTACGTTATTGTAGGGGGCCAGGTCCCTCTGTAACCTAGCAGTTTAAATGTGAATGTTCCGTGACCGCACTATAGCGGAGGAATGGAAAATCTTCCGTTTTGCACTTGCGCATGTAGCGTGGAATGGGAGATTTCCCTTTCCTTCACTATAGTGCGATCTCGGAGTAGGTATATTTAAGTAGGGGGAGTGTGGGGGGTGCATGGAGGGCAAAGCCCCCTCTGCAAAAACATTTGAAAGGTGTTAATTTTTTTTTTTGTCCCATTCATATGTTCGAGATTCTCTAAATTCGAGATTCTGGTTTCGAGTTTATGACTTTCGAGTTTAGAGAAATTCGATCATATGAAGGGGAACCGTTTGATCACATATTTACAAATATCCAGAGAAGCTGTCGTAGTGCAAAGTAAGGCAAAATGGTTAAGTAAATATTTACCAAGCAAAATTTGAGTAGAAAACAATGAAAAAGTTATTCAAAAATCAAAAACATGGCTGAGATGACACACTGTTGCACCTCATCTAGGTGCAGGTCATACAGTAGCGTTTTGCACTCTTCTAGCCATAAGGACTTCAGCTTCATTGCCTCTGCCAGCTGGAACAGCATACCTCATTGTTTAAAAAGGTATTACAATCATTATGGTTTCACTAAATTCATCTCACCCTCATTTTCCTGCTTGTCCACTAATTTACATTGTAATCTCTAGCTTCCCATGACAGAATGGGATCAACAAATTATCAAATTGGCTTACTTCCTGGCATCTAGCACCTCGCTACTTCAATCATCAAAATTAACTTTCCTCGGCCAACATAACTCACATCTGCATCACATGTAATTTATCAAAGACCATGCCTAAATATGCCATTGTTTTAATCTTTTCTTTAAATACCTGCATGCCTAGTATTGCATCATGTCCTATGTACTTGTAGAACACCTATCATTTTGTCATTATAGTTTGAACTACCTACTTTCTAAATGGTATCAATAAATGACCTAGCATGTCCATTTTTTGGTAATAAAGCAAAAAGATTGAGGTTCTAACCTGTGAAATCTATATATAATCTATATACATATATATATATATATATATATATATATATATATATATATATATATCTATACGGGTTCCTATCACATCATCGAACTGTGTAATCACCGACACTCACCTCTTCGACACCAATCCATCGACGTCCATATCATCGACAATTCCGGTAAGCGATCTTCCCCCTCACAGGACCCATGGTAGTGCTTCTTCCTGTGTTACACCGATCAGGGTTTACGTGATTCCGTACAATTTACCTTGAAAGCGCTACCATGGGTCCTGTGAGGGGAGATCGCACCGAATTGTCGATTATATGGACGTCGATGGATTGGTGTCGAAGAGGTGAGTGTCGGTGATTACACAGTTCAATGATGTGATAGGAACCCATATATACATACATATATATATATATATATATATATATATATATATATATATATATATATATATATATATATATATTTATATATATATATATATATATATATATATATCTATATATGTATATACATATACATATACGTATATCTATATATATATGTATATACATAAACATACATATATATATATATATATATATATATATATATATATATATATATATATATACACACACACACATATATATCTATATATACACATATATATCTATATATACACATATATATCTATATATACACATACGTGTCTTTGTGCATATATATCTAAATACACGCACCCACATATATAACGCACCTGCACCATGTCTAGTTAAGCAGGTGCTAATATACCTATATCATAGGAGGTTACTAGGCTAATGGCCCTGGGACCGTTGCAAGCCTAGCCAAGAGTTTATCCCCCCCAAAAAAAAACCTCAGTCAACACCTGTTGCCCCTGTCAGTGAGGGACATGGGTGGAACCCCTGGGACGAATTTGTGGTTTCACATCCATTCTTCAATATTGCGCTTGAAGACCGTCAGTGAGGTGCTCTGTTTGATGTGTATGGGAAGTTTATTCCAGATTCAGCAAAAGGTGTTACTGCAACTGCTTGAATAAAACAACAAAATATACACCAGGATCTTTATTAAATAAAGCTTTCGGGTCTACACCCTTCATCAGTATAACTTAACATATAAAAAATCACCATTTAAATAGGAGAACATAAAGTCACATGCTTCAACCCAACCCACCTAACAATAAAAATTTAAAGCTACAATGAATCAATAAATATATGCAAAGTAGCACATAAAAAATCACATCTATAAAACATATATATTTTTATAAATAAACAATTTTATACTGTTTCATATGAAATCACATGCACCATACTTAAAAATTAATAATTAATAATTAAAACTTAAACTTATAAAACTTCTCTCTGTCTTTTAGCCAGAACGGGCTTTAGACTAACTGAATTATTTAGGCCTGGGGCTACATCAGCTAGAAGTCTAATAATCCATTCTAGTTCTTTCAATTCCAATAAATTATTAATGTCATCCTTCCTCAGACCTACCTCTACCTTACAAAGAACCCTAAATCTAAAAGTATGTCCCACACCTTCATCCAATATATGCTTAAGGCATTGGTGGGCAACTTCCTCTTGATTTCAGACCTGTGTTCCACCATTCTCTCCCTCAATTTTCTTATAGTTTTGCCTACATAGAATGAGGTGCAACACACACAGGTAGCCAAATATACTACTCTCTCCTCATTACAAGCAGTAATTGTTCTCATGGTAAATGTCTCATTAGTTATAGGATGTGTAAATGTAGCATCACCTGTATAAATGTCATTGCAACAAGTACAATTATAGCATTTCACTGTTTTAGCCACCCTTCTGTCATCTCCATTTTTATTCTGAAAATCCTTGTAGCACAATTTCTGCTTCAAAGCTTCAGAGCTCCTATAGGCGAACCTAGGTTTATCACCTACTATAGACCTAATCTCAGGCATAGCCATTAAAATTGCCCAATTCTTCTCAATTATGCTACAAACACTATGAGAATTTAGGTTATAAGTTGTCAAGTACCTAACAGCAATATTATTACCCAACATCACCTGTCTAGTAGCATTATTCTCACTACAGCCTCGTAATATAGGTTTATACCTGGACTCTCTTTCAATAATTACATCTTTAATTACTTTATTTATAAATTCCTTAGAATAACCACTCTTCTCAAACTCCATTGCCATAGCATTTACCTGCTCTTGAAACACTTCATCCTTTGCATTTAATCTACTCAGCCTAATAAACTGTGCTTTCAACGTTCCTTTGAAAATATGAGGGGCATGCATGCTGTTTTTATTAACATACCTAAGGGCATCAACATCTTTTCTAAACACCTTGGATTCCAAAATATTAGATTCCTTAAAAATTGTTACATCCAAAAAATTCATAACACTATCTGAAGTTTCCATCTTGAAACTCAGGAAACTAGTTGAATCATTCAAGTACTGCAAATACAGATCCAAATCCAGCAAAGTACCCTTCCATAACATAAAGCAATCATCTACAAATCTCTTATAGAATGACACATATTTGTTGAACTCAATACTCTTATCTAAAATAACCCTTTTCTCCCATTCATAAAGTACAAGGTTGGCATAAGTGTTGGCATATGAAACAGTATAAAATTGTTTATTTATAAAAATGTATATGTTTTATAGATGTGATTTTTTATGTGCTACTTTGCATATATTTATTGATTCATTGTAGCTTTAAATTTTTATTGTTAGGTGGGTTGGGTTGAAGCATGTGACTTTATGTTCTCCTATTTAAATGGTGATTTTTTTATATGTTAAGTTATACTGATTAAGGGTGTAGACCCGAAAGCTTTATTTAATAAAGATCCTGGTGTATATTTCGAAGTTTATTCCAGACACAGGGCAGCCTCTGTGAGACAAACCTGTCTCGCCAGCAGGTTTGTTAATGTCACATATTAGGGAAAGGTCTTTTGGGTGGGTAGTGTGTGAGGAGTTAAGACTTGCAGATATGGAGCATCTCTAGTAGAGCAGGGTCTGAGATTGCCTTGTAAGCAAGACACAGATATCCCCTGAGCAATCTGTACGATACCAAGTAAAGTGATAGTGATTTGAGCCAGTCTGCATAGGACAGGTGTTGGAGGCCATGGATTCTCTTCATGAGGTATTTCAGTGGCCTTTCCAGTTGGTACAGATGTTTGGAGAGGTACATCCCAAACAGGGCATTATACTACATTATTGGTCTAATGAGGGAGGAGTATAGGGAAGTAATAACCTCCTTTTTTCTGGATGCAATCCCTTTACTTATGAGATGAAGCATGTAAAAGGCTTTTCTGATCACTGCCGCTACATGATGGTCGAATGTGAGGTTATCAACCTGAGTGCCCAGGTCTCTCACCACAGGTTCTGTGCTTAGGGGGTTGCCGCTTATATGGTAATAAGTAGGGGTCGTGTTTTTGCTGAATGGTATGATGACATTTCTTTTTTCATTTAGCATGAGACCATGACTTTGGCAGCAGTCATTAGTTGCTGTGAGACTCTCTTGCAATACGTTAACATCATTTGGGGAGGCAATGACAGCACCCAACTTACAGTTGTCAGCAAACTTGGTCAGCCACAGGCCTTTTGTCTTTGCCTGTACCTCCGAGAAATAGATGTCAGAGAGTTGGGGTCCCAGGACAGATCTCTGGGGAACTCCACTAGTGACAGATCTGCTATCTGAGGTGGAGGTGCCTGTTCTGACTTTGAGGGTCCTGTCGGTGAACCAGTTGGCCACTCACCTGATGAGAGAGGGATTTACACCAAGTTGTGTTAGCTTTTCGATGATGCCCGGGGGGAGGGGATTGTGTCTAAGGTCTTGGCCAAGACAGGGTAAACTAAATGTACCGACTTTCCCTCATCAAAGGCCTTGGTGACAGTCTCAAAGAAGTCAACTAGGTTCAACAGGCAAGATCTGCCCTTGGCGAATCCGAACTGGGTGGGGTCAAGTGCTTGGAGATTGCCTATGTCCCTGTTTATGAGATCCATAATAATACGCTCCATGGTATTACAGATCAGACTTGCTAAGCTAACGGGGAGATAGTTTCCAGGGTAAGTAGTGGCACCACCTTTGTGCAAGGGAATGACAATGGCAGTTCTCCATGAATATGAATTTGTGCCATAACTCTATGCTGCACAAAACATAATGTACTATTATCACATTCTCCATGAATATGAATCTGTGCCATAACTCTATGTTGCACAAAACATAATGTACTATTATCACATTCTCCATGAATATTAATTTGTGCCATAACTCTATGCTGCACAAAACATAATGTACTATTATCACAACTATATCCTCCTCTATCATCTCATATCATCTCTCTCTTGTGCCTCCTCCCCTCATTCCTCTCTTTGGGATGCATTTAACTGTTTATGTTAATTACTTTGCTACATCCTAGATTTTGAACAAGTCTTTATAGCAATAAATATCCTTATGTAAAACCTGACAATCTATGTAAACTGACAATACTGCACTGCATATACCTCCCTGTATTTAAAAATATAAGTGTGTGTGTGTGTGTGTGTATATATATATATATATATATATATATATATATATATATATATATATATATGTGTGTGTGTGTGTGTGTGTGTGTGTGTGTGTGTATGTATATATCATGTCACTTATTTTCAATTGAAAACATCTGTAAATGATGTAACTGATGTCAAGGACGTCTGAATAATGGAACTGACTAAAATGTTGTTCATGAGGTCTGTACAAGGGAGCTTTTCTCCAAGGTCTCCACTGAAGGAGAGCTGTTCAGACTTCTCCAGTAAACAAAAGCCAGTAATTAAATATAGAGATTTATAGGCAAGTACTAGGCTATCTGCCCCTGCATTCCATTTTAAGCCTATCCAATAAAAATCAGATTAAGTGCCCCTTACTAGGGACCCATTTAGACTCCACTAAAAAGATGGTACCACAAAGACCTCCTAAAAAGAGTACATGGAAACATGTTTGAATCAGGGAAGGCAAAGTTAGCTGGTTCCATAGGAATGGGGCAAAATAAGCAAAAGCTTGTCTGTCCCATGTCTCCAAACAGGTCCATGGAACCAGAACCAGCCCCTCACCTGATAGCATGAGGTGTCTAGTTGTGATACAGGATCTCAGCATCTCTTTTAGGTAAGTCAGGCACAGGCTGTGAATAGCATGGTAGGCCAGGGACAAGATATTAACAACACATCTAGCCACAAATGACAGCAAGTGCAAATCCTGCAGGACTGGGGCAAGGTGGCTGCCTCGGGATGCTCCAGTCAGCAGTCTAGCTGTGGAATTCTACACCCGCTGCAGAAGCTCCAGATAATATTTAAGGCAAGGGCAGAGGGAGTATTTTGGTAGTCTAAACATCACTGCCAAGTCTGAATGTGGAATGAGATGCTTCGTCTGTGCTGTATTCTTAAAATGGAAGTAGGATGCCTTGAAGATAGCAGAGACACTGTTCTTGGGTGTCAGCCTATCTTCAAACATCATGCGTAGATCATGAACACAATACCAACTTGTTTCCCATTCATGTAGGGGAGAAAAATGTATACGATGTGACAGAGGGATGGTGGCGTGAATGAGAATGGCTGCCTGTTTTGCTGTGGTGAAGTTAAGACAGCTGGGAATGAAAGAGATAACAGAGGTCTTTAACACCATCCAGTTACAGATTTCAAGCACTTTTTTGTCTTCTTGCAAATGTGATGGCAACAGACCACATGGAAAAAAGGGTTCAGGTGGCCTGACTGTTCATACCTTTTATCTGCTTTCTCCTACAATTCAGGCAGCCTGGAAAATCTGTACACAAAATGTATCCCAATCTCTAGGTCAAATGTTAGCACTATCAGGAAACCTTAGCAAGCAAGAGGAGAGTCAATTCATTATCATGACATGGGGACAAGAGAGAAGCCTAAGGGTCAGTCAGTCATTAATGCTCACAAAAACAGCAACAGAGTCTATGTTCTGAGATACACCGACAAGCAAAATCAGATGTCATCTCATTAATAACTACTTCTGCACACTGCCCATCACTTCTCAATGGCAGGATGGTAGAAGTCGTGGGACACATGCTTCAGTCTGTTAACCTGATTTACATCTAAACTGCTGCTGTACTGTCAGAAATTCAGACATTCAGTTACATTACACCTTACCTCAATTTAAAGCAAGACTTTATTCTGCCAGATCTTGAATGATTTCAAAAAGCTACAAATATACAACTGTGGTGTGGTGATAAAACACTAGTGAACAAAAACAGGAATCTATTCCTGTACTTACAGCCTGACACAATGATAACTCACCTCAAGCAAGATGCACTGCACATCATTCGGCAAATGCTGTAATCTGGATTACTAGAAATGGCACATCTGATTAATAAGCACTACAGTCACATTTCCACACTTTTTAAAATTATTCTCCATATTTTAGAAATAAAATATTCACAGTCGGGCCAGTTAGTCTTGATTTAAATCCACGTAGCGGTCAGTACAAAAACAGTGACTGCCTCTTTATCACTTACTTTTCATATTCAGGCAAACCACTCAATCCGTTCCAATAAATCTCCTCAAAGCACCAGCACACCACAAATCCAACGATGTAGAAACGATAAAAGTTTAATGATTTTACAAATAACTGTTAAGCGCTTTCATCTTACAAAGACTTCATCAGAACAACTAATACATATTCTCCATTCTCTTTTAAATACAAAAAATCATCACCTGACACACATTGGTTAAAATTTAAAGTGCTAGTGCTATATTCAAGTTCCTTCATGATAAAAAATACATTCATGAAAAACTAACCTGACTGAATGTCAGTACACAAATATAAAATAAAAAAGAACATTTAAAGCAATGTATCCGTGCAGCACGGATGACGTCAGATGTGAAGGATTTGGACAGTGAATTAATAAAAATTGGTTCCTTTTTTGCTGAAAGAGGATACCCGAAAGACATGATACTGGATGTTATTCATTATATCAGGAAGCAATGGGGTATCAAGTACAAACCCTTATTGGGAGTGGGTTTGGCAAAAGTATCAATACAGGATGTGAATCCAACCAATGAAGAGGATGTGTTAAGAAAGTATGGTAAGGCTTGTGTTCTCCAACATGACTCCTATAGTGGAGACATTAAGAGTATAATTCATCGTAATTGGAATATACTAAAGGCCGACAATAGAGTTTACAATACAGTGGGGAATGAGCCGCACTTTGTCCTAAGAAAGGGGAATAACATGAAATTTTTGTTGGAGAAGAAGTTTAATAGGAAATCCGACAAAATTGGTGGTGGTGGTACCACCAAGTGTGGCACATGTCAACAATGTAATTTCATTACGGAGGCTCAGGATATTACCTTGTCAAACTACAATAAAACCAGAATTTTTTACCAGAAGGGTAATTGTAGGTCTAGAAATTTAGTTTATTTGGCCACCTGTACACAATGCCCCTGCTTTTATGTAGGGAAAACTGTCCGTTGTCTACGTAACAGGATATATGACCATTTATATAGCATCAAGAAGCATGACAACAATAATGCTTGATGGAAACATCTAAATGATAATACGCATTGTTCAGGTTTCAAATTTGGTATCTTAGAAGTGGTCAAGTGTAATGTGAGGGGAGGGGATATAAAAAAGAAAATATAAAAAAGAAGGTTAGTGACAAGGAGGTTAGGTGGCAAATTAAATTAAATGCTTCAATGTACCCTGGAATTAATGAACACATATCGATTAAACCCATCTTAGACAACACAATTTAGTTATCTAATAAAGTCGTAGTTATGGTAAATTAGCCTTGAGGTATAATCATACAGTAGTTAAGATATGCACACCTTTAGTAAATTTGAATAGGTAATTTTAATAAATGCTATCAACAAGTACTTTCAATGTGTATTTTGCAATATGATATGTGAAAAGTTTTTAACTCTGCTTTAAATGTTTTTTTTTATTTTATATTTGTGTACTGACATTCAGTCAGGTTAGTTTTTCATGAATGTATTTTTTATCATGAAGGAACTTGAATATAGCACTAGCACTTTAAATTTTAACCAATGTGTGTCAGGTGATGATTTTTTGTATTTAAAAGAGAATGGAGAATATGTATGAGTTGTTCTGATGAAGTCTTTGTAAGATGAAAGCGCTTAACAGTTATTTGTAAAATCATTAAACTTTTATCGTTTCTACATCGTTGGATTTGTGGTGTGCTGGTGCTTTGAGGAGATTTATTGGAACGGATTGTGTGGTTTGCCAGTATTACTTGTTAACTGTTCCAGTGTATTTGGTTTACTTTTCATATTCAGTTATACTACTAGTTGTACTAAGTGAACAGTTAATTGGTCGTGCTTCTGTCACCCCCACACTCACACCCCAAACATGCTACTTTTCATTAGCTACCATCTTGGGCAAATATCAACTTTTGCTATTAATGCCAACAAGCTGAGTTCAGAATGATGAGATATGAATCAAAATAAGACTTACTTCCACGGATAGAAACTCTCCCAGCACACACACACACGCACACACACACTGCATACCGAGCATTAACTGCAGTCTACAGTTGAGTTACTTTAATTAAAACAGCAGCATTAAAGCTGAATGTGTTTTAATTCTTCAACAGTCTGTACCCCAAAGTGCAATGAAAAAAATAAAATCCCTAAACAAGACTTTTGTAAAACAACTGAACAGTAAGAAAGATAAGAGATAAAGTGGCAAGGAAAAGTTCACTAAGGGGCTTGAAGTATGGTAAAACAGGTGATAATAGCAAGAAGATGGTTATATTAGGAAACTATGACCAAAAAATATCAAAGTAACCCTGCATGTTAGCACATTACACTGAAACAGGAAGCCCCCCCCCCCAAAGTAAAATACTCACTGTTAATCCTGGACCATCTCTAAACATGGAAATCTTCTCATCGAATACTCCTCAAGATCCTCACCTCCTCCATCAGTATGACATTAACAAGTATATCCTCTACTAACCCCTTCTGTGCTGATGCCAAAATATTAAAACAAGCATTACAGGCAGGAAGCAAAGGGACCACAACAAAGGAACAAGTCATCCCTGCTGTAACCTTGAGTTATTTACCCACTAACCAAGAAGCGTGACTTGTCAGGTCTAACTCTTGTGGTGCCACGCTGTAACCTAAACACCCAGTAGGTTCTCACAGCAAAATTCAAGGCATTCTTTGGAGCCTGTCTACAATCATGAAACCTAGTGAAATAACCTAGATATGACAGGACACTACAACAAACAAATCGCTTTCAATCAAGCATGTTAAGTTGATTTTCAATCAATTAGGCTGCCCATGGCTGCGTGTACAAATGCATTCCAGCATTCCTTTATTAATGCTGCAGGTGACAACTAATCACAGGTTATCATACTAGTTGTCAGAGGTTCAATATGCACATTTTTTGGAGATACTAATATCCAAACAGTTCAGTTCCAGGTAATCAACATCACACACCAGGAAATCATACACTACAAAGTAGTTTGTATTTCTAAACAGAGAATGGATTACAACAGATGATCAATACTAGAAAATCACTGGTTATTGCACGTACTTAACATGCTGTGAGTTTTATTTGACCACAGATGCCATGCTTCAGAATCGATGAAAGGTAGCTGCAATCCAGGCTGCGGTGTTAGGCGACACATGCTTTACTTGCAACAAAGAAAATGGGACAGTAAAGCTCACGGTAAAGAGAAGAGAGTGTGCGTGTGTGTGTGGGGGGGGGGGGGGGTTTCTCACACAGAGAAGCATGTCACCCATACTCTAACTTCATGGCTGCATACACTCACATCTGTAAACCTGATGGCTTAAGGAAAACAAGGTTCTACAAGATATTCTTTACAATACAGTATTATTTTAAACAATTGAAATGCATAACTACCAATAAAACAGATCAAAGACAAATGCAAAAAAAAAAATGCTACAACAGTTAATCCACAAATATTTTGCAATGTGTGCACTGATGTCAGTAGAAAGCCTTTGTTAAAGAGGATGTATGAACTAAAAAAATGGGAAGTACCAGGCCATTGTTTTGATGTCACCCTATCCGCAGCCTCCATTCAGTCTCACAGAAAAAAAAGAACCACACTAGCTTTCTTTAGAGGCATGAATGTCAATCATATCACCTCTTTGAATGTCCAAGAAGCTCATAGCACTGCGTTGCCAGGGAGAAGTCTTTTTCCCCTATTTACTGAGTTTTCCTTTCAGCTATATCTGTGCTGGCTTCCGATTATTTTCCACAGCCTGGGATACAGCTTAGGCTCAGAGCGGCCTGATAACTGCAAACAAAAGCGCTTTTCATGCTTGTTTCACTGCAAAGAATTGAATGATTGCAAGTTCATGTGACCCACTAACTACATTCCGTTATTTCCTCATGCAGCCACAGTTCTTGGCACAGTTGTCAGAACAGCTAACCTTTGTCTGCGCTTTCCACAAATGACAACAGCTTAAGGAACTTTTTTTTTTTTTTTTTTTTTTGAGAACTAACCGCAAAGACAATAAATTTAACCTGACTATATATTAAATGTACTTTGTTGCGATTTCAGTCAAAAGCCTTCTGTACTACTCACTTGTACACAGCTAGCTAACTGTTGCATCACTGCTAACCCTTTCAAATTCAGTGCAAGTGGCACCACATTCTGTTTCAAGCAAACGTGGTGCTGTCCTCAAACTACTTCCTTAGTTCATGGATCAGTCATTCTGACCAAATACTGTGCATAATGGTAGTGAAAAACTTGCCTGCAGGAAGTCTACATGACTTCCAGAACAAGTAAAAGTTCATCCCCCAAGAACTTCTATGAGCATAACAGCATACAAAATGTCATCTTTGCTTAGAGGAAAGCACACTGAAAGAGTAATTATTGTAAGCCAGAATGGTGTACAGTGCTAAATAAAATCTAGACAAATTCATGATGCATTGTTTCTGTAACAAAGGCATTTTGTAACCAACTTTTAAGTTGTTTCTATTGCTCATTATTTGAAAATTTGGAAACGGTTTCAGCTAACAGTCAACCCATTCAAGTAATGCTTTCTAGAGACTGATGCACACTAGATCACCACCACATAATGCCTCAATATCCACTGCGGTACTAAAAATGACAGTATTTTGTGATGTCCGCAGGAATGCTGCCATATTTTTTCATGTAAACCACACCCACCCCAAATGTGACTAACAGTAGAAGTTTGCATACCTCCACATGCCCAGACAACTTAGTCTACAACCCGAGTACCAACAACTATATTTTAGATCCAATTACTGAAGGCAAACAAGGAATACTATGGTTCTTCGTCTGCTGCTAGAACACACTTTATAGGATTCAAAGCATACTGTGCAGACGTGACTTCTCTTACCCTAACAGCAGCAGTGTTACAGGGGAAAATTAGGCACACGTCCAGAATTCATCTTTTCTTTTATACATTTGTTAGTGAGAGAAACTAAATTAAGAAATATCACCCTGCCACTGACCAACATGTGCAACAGAAATTAAAATGGGTGATTAGGCTGCAGAAGATAGGCCCACACCCTCCTGTCACAGCAGTTGGAATTTGAGTATTCTTTCTTGATCCACAAGAGAGCAGAATCTCAGTCTGCAAAAATACAATTTAATAATTAAACCTATAAGGTGAGTTGTCCAAAAAATATTTAAAAAATAACTTGCAAACCACATGTTCTCTTTCATTTCACTTGTCAGCTCACTCTCACCCACACACTGTAGATCCTCAGGCTTACAGTTTACACATTCGAAAGGGGAAAGTCATGTTTCTGTGCTACCAAAATAAGCAGTACAATAAATTAACAGTAAAGCAATCTTGTATGGCAAGTCTGCAATCACTAAAACCACACAAAAATATCATTTTATCTCCACATAGGGTTGCCAGCTTTCTTTGTGGCTAAAATCGGACTAAGGTCACGCCCCTTGCATCACCCATAACTCCGCCCATTCCCACCCTCTCCCACCCATGCCCCACCCATTTTGTGACCTCATCATGACACCAGTTGATGGGAACGCCCTCTTTTTCTGTTCTGGATGCCTGCTTTCAGCCAATTTCTCCCCAGTTGCCATAAACACAGTTAGAAACTCTCACTCTGCATACTGTCTTGTGCTTTATTCTACAGTTATTACAGATATTTGGATTTAATTTAAAACATTTATTTCAAATTTTATAGCACAAACTACTGATACACATATGCCAAACAAAGCAATACAGTCTCACAATAAAACAGACTTAGCATTAAAACTACTCTGCCTTTAAATCTCACATTCATCTAAACAGCATTGCACATTGTTTTCCCAAGTTTGGGATGATAACATTTTAAAATGTTCTAAGAAATGACAGTATTAACAACAATCATATCTTACATCAATAACAGACCTGAAAATGTATAGCATGGTCTGAAAATACATGTTTAGTATAAAACAATACATAATGACACAACTGGTCTTGCAGCTTTTGAAAAATGAAGTGTAATATTGTATATTGAATTTTACCTCACCCATTCTTCGAACATCTTTCAGTAGTATTTATCATTTGTACCATTTTGAATCAAATTCTGACATGTTTTGTGCTTCATTTTTAATGGGAAGTGTGTGTGACACTGATTCATTGCCATTCTATGTTTTTTTTTATTAGTGTCGCTTTGGATTGCTTACTCTAAAACGGACACCATTCCTGTCACACACACACTTAAGAAATGAACCAAATCCCAGATGTTTACTTCTTGCCATTCCCAAAGTATATACAATTATATAAATTAGCCACACAGGAATGATAACCTTAGCCACAATACTCAATAGGAACAAGGGAAGGTAACAACTTCCTGGAACACTCCCAAACTTTCTGCATACACACCATCATTCCACTGAAGCAAAAACTTGAATTGAGCAACTTCTGGGCATTACCCTCCCTATCATAGGTGACAACAACTAGAAGTCATCTCTGTTATATTATTACAGTCCCCATTGCTCTCCTTTGAAATACCACTGAGTCTTACCTTAACTCGCATATGCTTTTTGTGAAGTCTTGGTGTGCCTATGCGGCTACAGGACTGAACCATCAATCACAGAAAAGGGGAGTGTACAAAGTACACAAAGCTCATACCAATATTTTAGAAGAACGAACAATGAAGGATTTTCGTCACAAACTGTAAGTAAGTGCAACATATGTATGTAGGAACCGATTTTTAGTAGGTTGCTCAGTACATCCAAATAAACATGTGGTCAGCAGTCTTGTAGCTGACCCTCTACCTAAAGTTTCAAGCAGTTAAACTGTGACAATGATAGACTTTTACTGAACAATAGTGAAAGTAGAAACAAGGATAGGCTCTGTGGCAAGACACATACACACACACACACACACACACACACACACACACACACACACACACACACACACACACACAGACTCCCACCCAGCAGTTACAGAAAGTTCTGTGTACACTACAGATGCTTGGTTGTGAGATTAAAAAAGATAGCCATTCAATTAATTTCAATTAAGTTCCACAGAAACACTAACCAAACATTAAAGATTTTCAAATTGCTTCACACAAATTGCACTGGTTATGCAAAGCCAGAATAATGAGCAAACATCAGACGACAGTTAGTCACTGTTCACTACAGACATTTCCAGCAATATTGCTTCTTTGGGTCCATCTTAGCTGTCCAACTCTTATTAAAAATAAGGTCAGCACAGTAATGCATTCATATAACTGTGAACCCCCAGATGCAAGAATCAGGTTCAAAGGCACAAAATTAGTGAGGGAGTTTAAATATTCCTGTGTACATTTTCAGTAGGTTGCAAAGAAGAAAGCTCAAGCATCAGTCACCATTTAGTGACTGCAAGCTTGAAGGATTTACCAGAAACCAAAAGCCTTGCTAAAAACTACCTCACATATAACACAAAATCAGGGAAGTCCTTTCAAATCAGGAAGAGCTGAGAGATATGAATATCTGGTTGTCTGCATGACTGAGGTAAACATTCCTGCAACAAACCACATCATTTTGTGTTGATTCATCCCACCCTCATCACTTTTAGTCTCAGCAGGCCAGGCCCTCACAGTACCACTGTCTGCAAACTCCCAATGCTGATGCTACAGGCTACAGCTAATAACATCAGTCAGAGTTTCATGGCTTTCTATTTACTACAGCCTACCATGTGATATAGACAACAAATCAAAGAGCAAAGGTTCTGTCATTCAGACCAAGCAGAACACCCAGCAATTAAGTGTTGAGTGGTTTGCTTGCAACCATAGGTTGCTGCTACTTCAAATAATCAGAGTGTTGATTTAGCTTGATGAAAAAATGATAAATGAGAAGTCAATAAAGTACCCTTCACTACCTTCATTGCTAAAGCTGCTTTCCCGATGCTGGCTTCTGCTGTGCCTTCCCCGTTTAAAGTTAAACACTATCCAAAGTGGAACTGCTGCCACTACGATCAAAGTTGAACTCTTGTTGCTCGCTTGCATTCTGAAAATGCTGCCTTTAAATGCTGGCTTCTACTTCCCGCTCGCACTACCGGAAGTGAGCTCCTTGAGCTCAATTCCGACAGGCTGGTAGCCCTGAGGGACCTGATGTCATTGCGCATGTGATGACATCAGCATCAGCGCCGCAAAATTTAAAAACAAAACCAAAGTCCGGTTTTGAATGGAATTTCTAACCGGACAACTTTTCAAAAAACCGGACAGTCCGGTCAAAAACCGGACATCTGGCAACCCTATCTCCACAGCCCATATAAGTGACTGCACACCTCTATACCTTCTTACTTAATGGAACCTACTCCAAGGCAGTTCACATGCATATGTTGTGCAATGTGATGAATTTTCAAATTATATTCAGTGAGCTACACTGTGCTTAGCGGGATTACTGCTGCCAAGGCTGCAATGAATGCAGGTTCTGAGACCTGCACATTGACATGATTATGGTCCCTGCCTGCTACAACCCTTCTGCCTCACTACAACCCTTGAGTCTCCTTTGTGAAGATGAACCCCCCCCCCCCCCCCACACACACACACACACACACACACAATTTCTCAAGAAGTGGAACATTTCAGTTATGCAAATAAGGGCTAGAAAGTGTTAGACTGCTGCATGCTGTCATTCTTTAACAGCAGGAAGACAGGCAGCATTATTAGACAGACCTGCATACCAACATTTCAAGTTACATGCCACACCCATAACATTTCTTGCTGCAAAAAGAACAGACAAAATCTGTCGGCTGCTTTATTCTGTCATCCTCCTGCTGACTTTTGGAAAAGATTAACCTGATCATGAATCCAACAATCCAGTGGTAAAGAAACCCAGACTATAAGTCAGTCAGTAAAAATTAACCGCATCTACAAAGCTGTCTACCTTCAGATATACTCCACAGTGTGGTCTGTCTGTAACTCCATCCTTTCAACCACAACCACATTTTCTCATTTTTGCACAGGAGGTCAGGAATCGCCCCAACAATGAAAATAACCTAGAGCCAAGGTACATACTGCCAGGGTGGCTAGCCCTGTTATGGTTGTTCAACCACGACAAACACAGACCTATGTCCAATTTAGAAAGTCCAATCCACCGACTGCATGTCTTTGGAAAATCGGGGTGTACCTTAGCATGTATGCCTGTAGCATTCTTCTTTCTCATCAGATGCAGTATGCCATCAGAAATTCTTATTTTACAGAAGGTAAGTGTGTGTAGGTGGAGGAACAAAAGTCTAAGAAAGAGAGGAACATGCGCATGCAAAAAGGAAAAAAAAACTGAGAAAAGAAACAGGTGGAGGAGGGAGAGAGCCAACAAATGCTGCAATAATGAAGAGAAGGACATCTACTGTTATGGTAAAATTGTACACAACTTTACTACATCCTTCCATATCACTGTTGCAGTATTCTTTACTAAAGGTAGAGTACCAAAGCTCAAGTGGAAAGTTGAGAGGAGGAAGGCTCAAAAGTACTCTCCAGAAAACCATGCAAGATACCTCTGGGAAGGCCAGCCCTTACCCTGGAGACAAGGTCCAATTTGCAATGCTTAGTGAAAGTATGGACAGATGACCAAGTAGTAGCTTCAAGGATGGAACTAGTATCCAAGCCTTTGAAAAAAGCATCAGAAGAAGCCACAACCCTGGTAGCATGAGCCTTAACAATAGAAGGGAGGCTTTTCCCATGAAAAGTGTAACAAAAAGAAGTGGCTTCCGAGATACAGGAAAAAATGGTTTGCTTAGAAACAGCCAAACCTAAAGACCTAGGATGAAAAGAAAAAGTTGCTCAGATTTACAAATGGCTTTAGTCTTATCCAAATGATATCTGGAGCTGTCTATGTAAATTGAAGGTGTGAAGAACTTCTCACTAGCAGACTGCATAAAATGGAAAAAGTGGGCAAATGAAGAGTGATTAAGAGATGACTCAACCTCCTTGGGCAGAACAGATGGATTAGTACGAAGAGATACTCTATCCCTATGAAAAACTAAAAAAGGAGAAACAACCATAAGGGCCTGAAGCTCAGAGACCCTTCTAGCAGAAAGTCCAAAAGAAGAACAGTCTTCCAAGTACAATTTTGTAAGGAAGCTGAAGCTGGAGGTTCAAAAGGAGCCAGAGTTAATTTTTCTAGAAGAAAATTAAGGCCCGAAGAAGGAGGAATTTGCTTCTTGGGAGGCCTAATACGAAGGAGACCTTTAAGGAATTGTTTCACTTTGAATCTAGAAGCCAAAGGGAGAATCAAACGCAGACGAGCAGAAATAGCTAAAAGATGGACTTTAAACTGAAGTGTATGCCTACCCAGCATTCAGTAATTCACACAAAGAGAGAACCAAAGGAGCTTCCACAGAAAATGGATCCAGGTTATGAGCGAGATGACAAACAGAAAATCTCTTCCATTTGGAAGAAAAGGATTTCCTGGTAGTGGGGTTCCTGGCATCCTACAGAACACGAAGCATGTCCTCAGAAAAAAGCTGCCTAAAAGTATCAAAACCCTATCACCCACAGTGTCTGTTGAAGAGTGGACAATTGGGAATGGGTGACAGGCCCCTTGTCTTGTGCGAGAAGGTACGCCCTGTGAAGTAACTTGTTTTGACTGCCCTTGGCTAAATGCAGAAGAGGGAACCAATGCTGTCTGGGCCAAAAGGGATTCACCAACAAGATTTTGGGAGAATGTTGTTAACAGGGCCCTCAGTATAAGGGGAAGGGAAGGCATAAAGAAACATCCTCTTCCAAGAGAAAGATAGGGCATCCTCCTTCTAAGCCAGAGGACAAGGGAGTCTGATGCAAAAGAGAGAAGTTGTCTGTTCAGCAGGTAGGGAAGAAGATCAACTCAATTAGTACCCCACTGGTGGACAATGTCCATAAACACATCTCAGTGAAGCATCCACTCATGAATCTGCATTATGGACCTGCTCAGTCTACTACAATGCTGTGATCTGAGGGAATATAAACAGCTTGAAGAGTTACCTGAAACTGGACAGCCAGATCCCAAACCTAAAGAGCTAGTCTGCACAAGGAGGTAGGATCGTGCCCCCCCCCTGCTTGTTGATGTACCACATCACTGTGGTTTTGTCTGTAAACATTTTTTTAGAGGCCCTGGAAGTAATAGAGAATGGGAGGCCAGAAGGGCGAGAAGAAGAGCTATCATCTCTTTTATGCCGATATGGTCTTTCTTTTGGCGAAGAGGCCAGAGGTCCTGGTGAACACTCATAGGACCTAATCAAGCTCTCCACCTTGGGTCTGAGGCATCTGAAGAAGAGTTCCTAAGCAAAAGGACCGGAAGCTGAAAAGGAATCTCTGAGTTGACTGACAATCGATGAATCCACCAATAAAGCTCTAACTTGAGGCATGGAAGAAGAGAAATTGTAAAGTCCAAAGGATGAGAATGTTGAAGCCAGACTGAATTTAGCAACCACTGTAGCTTTCTCACATGAAAACTGGCAAGGGGAAGCATAGGGATAATGGAAAAGTACAGTTTTGTACCTACCATAAATGTAGATGTCTGATAGGTATGCATCTGCAGTCATAACATATGGGTTGTCCTGCCTCAGGCAGCCCTTGGGTCGGCCGGATTCCAAAGTCTGGGTCTGGCCTCGGCTGATGTCGCACTTTCCCCGACGTCAGAGTGTCTGGGCTATAAAAGCATCAGCCGACGCCATTTTCCTCAGTTTTTCTTGCCCCAGATGCCAGGTGCCCTCTAGGAAGGCTAAATTTGGATAAAGGCTGAAAAGTTCCAAACATTTGCAAATTATATACATATATAAACAAACAAATACACCATAATAGATTCCCCCAGCTAGCTGAAAGAGGGGTAAGCACCCTAGGAATACTACAGAGGGGAAGGAGGGTGGGTAATCCTGACTGCAGATGCATACCTATCGGACATCTACATTTATGGTAGGTACAAAACTGTACTATGTCCTTCAAGGATGCATCTGCAGTCATAACATATGGGTAGAATACCATAGCCAATCTGGGGGAGGAGGTACTAAGAGAATTATGGTGTAGTTAAGATCCCCTGCAAACGCTGCTCGGGATCTGGAGTATAGAGGTAGATTGTAATGCTTGGCAAATGTATGCACGGAGCTCCAAGTAGCAGCTTCTAAAATGTCCTTGGTAGCCACCCCTCATAGGAAAGCTGTATTGGTGGCTGTGGCCCTTGTGGAGTGAGGCCTGATATTTTCAGGAACTGTCTTTCCGTGAAAGGAGTAGCAAAAACGAATGCAATTTCCTATCCATTTTGAAATTGTCTGTTTGGAAATTGCTCTTCCTTGCACCCCAGTTGCATATGCTACAAAAAGTTGGTCAGTTTTTCTGTTAGTTTTAGTTCTGTCCAAATAGTAGCGTAGTTGTCTGTGTATATCCAAGGTCTGCAAAAGTTTTTCCCCTTTGTTCCATGGGTTAGGGAAGAACGTAGGCAAGTGAATAGCTTGGTTCAAGGATACCCTAGATACCACCTTTGGCATGAAAGTAGGATTGGTTCTCAGTGACACTCTACCCTGGTGAAAAATAAGAAAAGGCTGCACTGCCATTAATGCCTGTAACTCAGATACTCTTCTTGCTGAAGTGATTGCCAGAAGGAATGCAGTTTTCCAAGATAAAAACTGGAGGTCTGCTGATGCTGCTGGTTCAAAAGGAGGTAGTGTCAGTTTTTCCAGCACAAAATTGAGATCCCATGCAGGTAGGGGGGATCTTCTTGGAGGTTTAACATTTTTGATCCCTCTCAAAAATTGTCTGAGAAGAGGGTGTGAGAAGATAGGTGGATCCATATTGTATTCTGCTGAAATTGCTGAAGCATGAATCTTAATGGATGAATAAGACAGGCCATTGTGGAACAATTCTGCTAAGTATTCTAGGATGTGTGGTAGGTTTGCCACTGTGACATCTGTGCCCTTTGAAGCGCTCCAAATGAGAAATCTCTTCCATTTAGCTGAGTATGTCTTTCTTGTGGAAGGTCTGCGAGCCTCCAGGATAATGTCCTTCACCCTCTGAGATAAAACGGTTTGGTTGGGTTTTAAGGAATCTTCCAGGCAGTTAGCTGCAATGTTTTCAAGTTGGGATGCAGGGTCTTGAAATTGTTCCGCGTTAGAAGAAGAGGCCATAGGGGAAGAGGCCATGAGTTTGCCTGAGACATGCTTCTCAATAGCGGGTACCAATGTTGTCTTGGCCAGTCCGGAGCTATTAGTATGACTTTTGGCTGTTCCTCCCTGATCTTCAGTAGAACCTTGTACATCAATGGGAGAGGTGGAAAGGCATATACTGTTAGGGCATTCCAGCTGAAAGAGAGAGAGTCCACCCTCCAGGCTTGTGGGTGGTATGTCCTTGAGCAGAATTTCTTCAGTTGGTGGTTGAGTGGGGAGGCGAACAGATCTATCTCTGGGATTTCCCATTTCTTTGTTATGAGTTTGAAGATGGCTGGATGCAGCATCCATTCGTGTGCATCCATGGTAGTTCTGCTTAAGCTGTCTGCTAGTGTATTCTCTTTTCCTGGTACAAATTTGGCCTGCAGCTGGATATTGAGATTCAGGCATAGGTTCCACAGATTCATAGCCATCCGGCATAGAGGGTAGGAATGTGTGCCTCCCTGTTTGTTTATGTACCACATGACCGTGGTGTTGTCTGTCCGTATTAACAGATGCCCTTGCTGGAGGAAGGGTCTGAATGCCTCGATTGCATGCCTTACTGCCAGCATTTCCTTTTGGTTTATGTGCATGCTTAGCTGCCCTTGAGGCCATAGGCCTTGGATACGTTTGTCCTCCATGTGTGCTCCCCATCCTCGGTCTGAGGCGTCCGTGGTGACGGTCTGCCTTGTTTTTGGTTTGTTGAAAGGCAACCCTCTGTTGGACTGGCAGGCCTGAGCCCACCACAGGAATTCCTTTTGAAGGCATGGAATGATTTGTATCATGGTTTCTAGACTGTGACTGTGTTGAGACCATACATTCCTTAGGTACCACTGTAATTTCCTCATATGCAACCTGGCATGTGGAATTAAAATTATGCAGGATGCCATGTAACCCAGGGCCTGCAGGACTTTCCTTGCAGTAAGTTGAGTTTGTCTTGTCAGAGTCATGAAGTAATCTGGAAGTTGTTTTTGTTTTTCTTCTGTGAGAAAAGCCATCTGAGTGATTGTGTCCAGATCCGCACCCAAAAAGGTTATCCTTTGGGATGGTACTAGTCTTGACTTTTGGATGTTGACTGTGTATCCCAAGGTTTGTAGCAGGTGTATGGCATAGGCCAAGTCCTTTAACAATTTTTTCTTGTTGTCCGCTTGTATTAGGCAGTCATCCATGTATGGATAAATTTGAATTCCCTGAAGTCTGCAGTGTGCAATTACTGATGTCAGGCATTTCGTGAATACTCTGGGCGCAGTAGATAAGCCAAAGGGCAATGCTGAGAATTGATAATGCTCTGATCCTGCAAGAAATCTGAGGTGTCTTCTGCAATCTGGTCGGATAGGGACGTGCAGGTATGCCTCCTTGAAATCTAGAGTCACCAGCCAAGACTCCTTGCCCAACATGGGAAGAAGTTGCTGTAGGGTCAGCATTTTGAATTTTGGCACAATGAGATAAGTGTTCAGTGCGGACAGGTAGACTATAGGCCTCCATTGGTTTTCTTTTCTTGGCACAAGGAATAGTCTGGAGTAAAATCCTTGGCCTTGTTCTGTAGATGGTACCCTTTCTATAGCTTTCATCTGAAGTAACGCTGATTTGTCTTAAAGCCTCTGCCTGCTGGTTTGGTGGAAGGTTTGGCATTCCGCCTCTTTTTGGCAAAGTATGGAAGTGAAACCTGTATCCTTTGTCTATTATTTGCAATGTCCATGTATCCTTTGTAATGCAATGCCAGTTTTTCGAGAATAAAGCCAGCTTTCCGCCCAAGGGTGCTTCCAGTTGATCCCTGGTAGGTGGAATCAGAGTCAAGTCATTGGGTCTGTCCTGTAGTAGTGGCAGTAGTTGTAGCTGTTGCACTACTCCTCTGGTTGGCAGGCTGCCACTGACGGCCTCTGTAGGGGCCCTTGGATTGACCTCTGCCTCTAGGGCGCCTGTTTCTGCCTCTCTGTGCTCTGGAGGAGTCTGGAAAGGACCAGTTCTTTGTAGGCCAGTTTCTGCTGAACCTCGGAGGTTGAACTTGCAGGAAATCTTTAACTGTTTGCACAGATTTTGCTTTTTCTTCAACCTTCTTTAGAATCTCCTGTGCAAGGGAGCCAAATAAATGTTGTTTCTCCATTGGAGCATCGAGGAGTTTAGCCTTGACATGGTCTGGCAAAGATTGCTCCTTCAGCCAGGCATGCCTACGAATTACTGCCACAGTCATAGCTGATCTAAATGAAGCCTCCAGTGCATCATAGTCACATTTTAAGAAATGATTACTGACCTGTTGTGAGTTGTGTACCAAATCCTGAAGGGATTTACGGTCTAAGGGTTCAGGTGAAGAAAGTTTCTTATTTAGCTGATCTAACAAAAATTCTTGGTACTGTATCATATGGAATTGACAGTTTAATGCCCTGGCAGAAAGAGTAGCAGATGTATAAACCTTTTTTCCCCATCTCTCTAATGCTCTAGACTCTCTTTCAGAGGGTAGGGGATTTTTGGCAGTAGCGGCTGCAACCTTTAGGGCCCTGAGAAATAGTTTCTGGGTCTGCAGCATGGGCTTTATACAGGTGGAAGTGAGAATCTGGGACCCTGTAATATCTGTCAGGTTTGGCGGGGGCTGGAGGAAGTGAATCAGGTGCAGTACTGACATCATTGTACACATCATCAATTACAGTTAGAACCGGAGGTATAGCTAAGGGCCTGTGCTGGGGCAAATGCAAAAGGTCCTTAATCTTTTCTAGAATCAGAGAAATCCTGACCCTGCCATTGAAAGTGTTCTCTCATGGAGTGTAAAGTCTCCCCAAAGGAAAATTCTTGGGGCGAAGGATAGATTCTTCTGCAGCTCAATCCTCACTAAGGCAGGAGGGCCCTTCCTGGTGGTCTGACAAATCAGATCCATCCGTGGAGTAATCTGAGGAGTGAGGTTCAGAGGGGTCAGTCCTGGGCCTTTTGTCTGGAGGAGGTTGGGAGGCCCTGTCTGGGTGAGGTTGGGAACCCCTAATTAAGGAGATAAGGTCCTCAGCAAGACTGAGGATCTGAGAACTAGAGGAAGGCCTCTGGGATGTAGATTTGGCAGGCAAAGCTTTTGAAGGTTTGGCAGCTTTAGCCCTGGAGAAGGCCTTAATAGACATAGAAGCTGGGGGCCTAGCTGCCCCATGTGCAGGGGTAGAAATGTCCAAAGGTATGGTGTCGGACAAATCCTGAACACTAGCTTCGGTAGGGAGTTCTGAAGCCGACTCAGCCGGGGCGGTTTCAGCCGAAACTGAGACATTCGCGGTAGGCCTAGCCGTGGTTTCAGCCGAAACCGCGGGCCGCGAGTGTCGGTCCTTTTCCTTGCGTTTTTTGACCATATGCGAAGTCGGAGTCTCCGACGGCATTTTATAAGCAAAAGTGGTTCCAAAAAACTCCTCTGCAAACTCTGACCGACGTCTAAGAGTCCGTCGGTTGAAGGAGGCACAGGCTAAACAAGCTGATACGTCATGGTCTGGGCCTAAGCAAGGAAGGCAGTAAGAATGGAAATCCTTATGAGGTATTTGTTTCCCACAAGTTAAACAATTATTTACTTTGTCTGACATCGGTTGAGGCAAGAAAGAGTCCCCAACGGGGTACTTAGCTTTTTTCGAAGTCTTCGGTAGCTGAAATCTCTGGATCTGACCGACCGGCACTTGCGAACAGCTTCTGCTTCGGGCACCGTGCGGCAAGAAAGACTGAGGAAAATGGCGTCGGCTGATGCTTTTATACCCCAGACACTCTGACGTCGGGGAAAGTGCGACATCAGCCGAGGCCAGACCCAGACTTTGGAATCCGGCCGACCGAAGGGCTGCCTGAGGCAGGACAACCCATATGTTATGACTGCAGATGCATCCTTGAAGGACATCCACAAATTCCAGAGCCCTTAGAAACTTCCTGGTCATAATAGAGACCAGAGGGAGAAGGGAGTGAAAAAAAGCAATCACAGCCAAAGTCTTGGGAGGAGGTAGGGAAGCCAGCATATGAATGGTCTGGTGCTTGCACCAGAGAATAACATGAGCCTGATGCAGTCAGGAACGATTTTTGGAAATTCACTGTAAACCCTTGCAGCAGACAAATAGCACAGTGAAGACGCTGAAGCAAAATCTCTGGAGAGGAAGCCTGACTGAGCAGTTCATCCAGATAAGGAAAAATCTACATTTTCCTCATTCTGCAAAAAGCAATCACAGGAGCAAGTTATTTGGTGAAGACCAGTGAAAGCAGTAGAGAGGCCAAACGGCAAAGCAGAAAACTGAAAATGCAAGGAAGAAATTTTCTGAAAAGGGGATGAACAGTAATATGGAGATAGGCATTCTTGAGATCCAGACAGACTAGGAAGGCCCGACGTAGAAGAGGAGGAAACAAGGTTTGAAGGGATAGCATTCAAAAGGAAGGAACCTTCAAAAAAGGTGTTGAGTTGGGAAAGATCCAGAATGGATCTTTTCAGTAAGTTCTTTCCTTGAGGAGCAGAAACTGCTTGGATGGTTCCTTGAGACAAAAGGCTGAGGAAAGTACAGTTTTGTACCTACCATAAATGTAGATGTTTGAGTGCTAATACAGCTGCAGTCATAACAGATGGGTTCTCCTGCCGTCAGGCGGGTCCTCGGTCGGCCGAATTCCAAAGTCTAGGTCCGGAGTCGGTTGTCATCGCTTCTTCCCTGACGTCAGTGCGACAGGGGTATAAAAGAACCAGCTGACGCCATTTTCTTCAGTTTTTCTTGCCCCAGATGTCAGGTGCCCCCAGAAGGAAGGCAATACATAAATTTGTGTAATAAAGCAATGCCATATAATCAAAATACAGTAGTGCAAGCAAATACATCATGAATGAATACCCCAATCAGGTTGCATGAGGATATGTTAGCCAATAGGCCTGTCCCAAGAGGGGAAGGAGGGAGGGAAACCTGGACTGCAGCTGTATTAGCACTCGAACATCTACATTTATGGTAGGTACAAAACTGTACTATGTTCATCGTGCATACAGCTGCAGTCATAACAGATGGGTAGAATCCCAAAGCTAAGAAAGGGGAGGTAGGCACTAGGTGGAACTAGGAGGAGACTGCAGTGGCAAAGCCTGCTCTAGATTTGGGGTATAGTGGAAGGTGGTAGTGCTTGGAGAAGGTATGCACAGAACTCCAAGTGGCTGCTTCTAAAATATCATTGGTAGGAACTCCTCTGAGAAAGGCTGCAGAGGTAGCCGTAGCCCTGGTGGAGTGAGATCTGATGCCTGTAGGTACAGTTTTGCCATGAAAAGAATAGCAAAAGCATATGCAGTGGGCTATCCATTTTGAGATTGTCTGTTTGGAAATTGGCTTTCCTTGAGCTCCTATACCATAGGACACAAAGAGCTGTTCTGATTTTCTGAAAGGCTTTGTTCTGTCCAAATAATAACGCAGTTGTCTGTGGATGTCCAAGGAATATAGTAATCTCTCCCCTTTGTTTTGAGGATTAGGATAAAAGGTAGGTAAGTGTATGGCCTGATTCAAAGCTACCCTGGATACCACTTTTGGCATAAAGGACGGGTTGGTTTGTAAGGAAACTCTGTCCTGATGGAAGATGACAAAAAGGCTGCACAGCCATGAGAGCTTGTAGTTCTGAAACCCTACGAGCTGAGGTAATAGCCAGAAGGAAAGCTGTTTTCCAGGACAAATATTGCAAATCTGGCTCAAAAGGAGGCAAGGTCAGTTTTTCCAGAATGAAACTGAGATCCCAAGCAGGTATTGGTTGTTTCCTTGGGGGTTTTAGATTCTTAGCCCCTCTGAGGAACTGTCTTAAGAGGGGGTGAGAGAATAAGGGTGGATCAGTGTTGTATTCTGCAGAAATGGCTGAGGCATGGATTTTGATGGAGGAGAATGAAAGTCCACTGCTTAGCAGCTCAGCTAGATACTGTAATATTTGAGGTAAATTCAGTTTTCAAGGATCCTTGCCCTTTTTCTCATTCTAGACACAAAACCGTTTCCATTTTGCGGAGTAAGCTTTTCTAGTAGACGGCCTTCTGGCCTCCAAAATGACATCCTGCACCTCCTTGGAGACTAGGGTCTGTTGTGATGCTAAGGAATCTTCCATGCGGCTAGATTGAGTGTTTTTAGCTGACTGTGAAGAGTTTTGAAGCTGTGCTGAGTCAGGAGAAGAGGCATTAGAGGCAGGGTCCATGGTGGGGAATGCGTCAGGCTCCTCAGGAGTGGATACCAGTGTTGTCTTGGCCAGTCTGAAGCAATGAGAATCATCTTTGGTCTATCTGCTCTGGTTTTCAATAGAACTTTGGGCAGCAGAGGAAGAGGTGGGAAGGCATAAACTGTCATTGATGTCAAGAGAGAGCGTCCACTCTCCAGGCCTTTGGATGAAAACTCCTTGAGCAGAATTTTGTCAATTGGTGATTTTTGTGAGAGGCAAAGAGATCTATGTCTGGCCTTCCCCATGCTTGGATTATCTCTGTAAAAACTTGAGGATGCAACTTCCATTTGTGTGGATCTGTCATATTTCTGCTTAGGTTGTCTGCCAGCGTGTTTTCCTTGCCTGGCAAGTACTGTAATTGTAGTTCGATTTGTAAGTCCATGGCCATGTTCCAAAGTGACATGGCCAGTCTGCATAGGGGGTATGAATGTGTTCCTCCCTGTTTATGTACCACATTACTGTGGTGTTGTCCGTTCTTATCAATAGTTGACCTGGTTGCAGAAGGTCTTTGAAAGCTATAACAGCATTTATTACTGCTAGCATTTCCTTTTGATTGATGTGAAGGTGCTTTTCTTTTTGGGACCATTTGCCCTGAATGCACCGATCTGTCATGTGCGCCCTCCAGGCATAGTCCGAGGCGTCTGTTGTGATGACTTGATTTGCTTGAGGCTTGCTGAATGGGAGACCTGTGTTTGTTTGGCATGCTTGAGCCCACCACAGAAATTCCTTTTGAAGACATAGAATTAGTGGTATTATTGTTTCCAAACTGTGGCTGTGTTGAGACCATAGGTTTTTCAGGTACCATTGAAGTTTCTTCATATGCAGCTTTGCACATGGGATTAGTAACATGTAAGATGCCATGAATCCCAGAGCCTGCAGGATTTTCCTTGCACTCAGCCTGGTGCAATTTGCTAGTGTTCTGAAGTACTGAGTTAGTTGCCTCTGCTTCTCTGGCGTGAGGTAGGCCATCTGGGTGTTTGTGTCCAAGTTGGCACCCAGGAAAATTATTTTCCGAGAGGGTATTAGCCTTGATTTCTTTTTGTTGACTGTGTATCCCAGAGAATTCAACAACATTATTACATAAGCCAGATGTTTCAGAAGAATGTGCTTGCTGTCCGCTTGGATCAGGCAGTCATCCAAATAGGGGTATATTTGTATCCCTTGAAGTCTGCAGTAGGCAATTACTGATGCCAGGCATTTCATGAATACTCTGGGCGCAGTACATAAGCCAAAGGGCAATGCAGAGAGTTGATAATGGGATGAACCTGCAAGAAATCTGAGGTATCTTCTGCAATTTTGTCTGATTGGGACATGCAGGTATGCCTCCTTGAGGTCCAATGTTACCAGCCAAGACTCCTTGCCCAGCATGGGAAGAAGCTGCTGTAGAGTGAGCATCTTGAATTTTGGTACGAGTAGAAATGTGTTTAGGATGGATAGGTCCAAAATAGGTCTCCAATCTTTTCCCTTCCTTGGTACCAGGAATAGTCTGGAATAAAAACCTTGACCTTGTTCGTGCGTAGGTACCTTTTGAATAGCTTTCATGTCTATGAGATCTAAAATTTGTCTTTGTGCCTCTGCCCTTTGATTGTGTGGCAGGTTTGGCATGCCTCTCATTTTTGGAAGGGTGTGAAAATGGAATCTGTAGCCTGTGTTTATAATGTCCAGGATCCATTTGTCTTTTGTGACAATATGCCAATTTTTTGAAAATAATGCCAGTTTTCCGCCTAAGGGTGCTGCCATTTGAGTCTTGCTTGGCATGCAAAGGGGAAAGTCATTGGGCTTGCTTTCTGAACAGTTGCGAGTTATCCTCACCACCTCTTTGTGTAGGAGCTTGCCACTGTCTGCCTCTAAACGATCCTTGGGATTGCCCTCTGCCCCTCGGGCGCCTGTATCTCCCTCTTTGGGGTTTGTCCGTGGCTGGAAAGGACCAATTTTTGGAAGGCCAATTTCTACTGAAACGTGGGGGTTGTACCTGTATAAAATCTTTCACAGTTTGCATTGATTTAGCCTTTTCCTCCATTTTCCTTAATACCTCCTCAGCATTAGCACCAAATAATACATCCTTTTGTAGAGGGGCATCTAGTAATTTAGCTTTGACATGATCTGGCAAGGTTTGTTCCTTGAGCCAGGCATGTCTACGTATGACTGATCCTGTAACAGCAGCTCTACATGAGGCCTCTAGAGCATCAAAACCACATTGTAAGGTATGTTTACCCACTTGTTCTGCACTATGCATCAAATCCTGCAACTCTTTCAAGTCTGGTTGTTCAGGTTGTGACATTTTACTTTTCAATTGTGATAACAAAAACTGTTGGTACTTTAGCATATGGAACTGACAGTTTAATGCCCTCATGGTTAAGGTAGCCGATGTATATACCTCCCCCCCCCCTTTCCAAGGATCTGGAATCTCTCTCGGAAGGTAATGGATTTTTAGCAGTGGAGGCCTTAATTCCCTTGGGGCCCTGTGAGATGGTTTCTGGGTAAGCAGCATGGCTTTTGTATAGAAATTGGTGTGAGTCAGGAACCCTGTAGTACCCGTCAGGCTTGACTGGGGCTGGAGGTAGAGAATCCGGGTTAAGGCAAGCCTCCGAGTACACATCATCTAGTATGTCCAAGACAGGAGGTATAGCCAGAGGCCTGTGCTGAGGTAGTAAAAGAAATTCCCCAAGCCTTTTCTTGGAATCTGAATAATCTTGGCCTTCCCAGTGGAAGTGTTCCCTTAAGGTATGCAAAGTTTCCCCAAACGAGTAATCCTCTGGGGGGGATACAGAGGGAATGGACCCCTCTGCATCAGAGTCTTCAAAAGGGGAGTAAGAATGTTCCTGTTCATCAGAGTGCTCTGAAATAATGGAGCCCTGATCAGAGGAGGGGGATTCTTCCTCCACTCTGGGCCTTTTGTCCGGGGGGGGGGGGGTTTGAGAACCCCTGATAAGAGTAATTAAATCCTCAGCCATTTTAAGCATCTGTTTTTTAGGCATGGGGCCTGGAGATGGGCCCTGTGTAGCTTGTCTCTTAGAATGCATGGCTGCTTTAGACTTGGTGAAAGCCTTGATGGAAAAAGAAGAGGAAGGACTGAAGACACCTTGAGAGGAGGTAGACCTGTCCACATTTTGAGATTCACCGCCAAGATTGGCTTCGGTATCTGTAGTCGGTGTGTGGGCCGAGGAGCCTGCGACCTCGGGCACAGGAGACACCTCCAATGAAGTGTCGTCGGTAGTCAGGGGCTACGTAGGCGCCTCGCTGAGAACCGGACCACGTGTAGTCAGCTTTGGCGTGGTGTCGGTAGAGGCCGCGGACCTCGTGTGTCGGTCCTTATCTTTGCGCTTTTTAGACAAAACTGGAGTCGGAGTATCCGACGATATAATATAGTTAAATGTTTTGCCAAAATAATGCTGGGCAAACTCCGCCCGACGCTTAATGGTGCGTTTGTTGAATGTAGCACAAAAGCGACAGACCGAGACGTCGTGGTCTGGGCCTAAACAAGGAATACAGAGGGAATGGAAATCCTTATGTGGTATTTGCTTCCCACATGAAATACAATTATTAACTTTGTCTGACATCGGTCTGAGGCAAGAAAAGTTTCCCCAACGGGGTACTTAGCTTTCAAGAAGAGTTCTGTTGCAAAATTTTCGTAATTTCAGGAGCTGGCCGACCGGCACTTGCGAACTGCTTCTGCTTTGGGCATCGCGCAGCAAGAAAGACTGAAGAAAATGGTGTCAGCTGGTTCTTTTATACCCCTGTCGCACTGACGTCACGGAAGAAGCGACGACAATTGACGCCGGACCTAGACTTTGGAATTCGGCCGACCGAGGACCCGCCTGACGGCAGGAGAACCCATCTGTTATGACTGCAGCTGTATGCACGATGAACATAATCTGGAAAAAACTCCAGCTGTTACTGAGGAAGTTGAGGAATGCCCGGAAAAGGGGAAGGGATTTCCAAACCATGTAATACTCCTGACGAATGATGGATAAAACCCAAGACTCCTGAGTGAGCTTTAGCTTACTGGGAAGGGACAGGGAAATACAAAGTGACTAAGGAACTTGGTTTGGAAGGGAGGGAAGAAGATGGTCATATAGAATCTGGCTTGTCTGGAAGAGGTGGCTTCTAAGCTGTAGTAGTCTGAATAGACTTAGCAGGAAGAGCCCTTCTAGCACCCTTTTTACCTTTGGGAGGAAGGTGACACTGTCTATGGACAAAGGCAGAATTGGTAGCATAATTCCTCTGAATTTGGGAACAGGGGAAGCAAAAATATGTTTTAATTCCTGCAGAGCCTTACCCTTTTCCAGAAGGCATAAAAAGCTCAGCAGCTGCAGAACCACAGAGAGTTTTATTGTCAAGAGGAGCATCCATCAGATTGGACTTATCAGACAGAGGCTGAAGGAAGAGCCAGGAATACCTCTAACACAGAATAAAAGGCAGCAGCTCTAGAAGAGGCATTAGCTGGGTCATTACTACATTTTAAGGTATTGTGAGTTACTTGAGAAGACGACACCAACAAAGAGAACTGAAGCCCTCCCTTCAGAATAAAGAAGATCTGAAACAAATTGAATAGCCTGAGAGAGAAGGGCCAAAACATACCTGGTCACATGGGTCTGGTAATTCAATGCCTAAATGCCAGGGTAGCAGCAGTGTACAGCTTCTTACCCAAATGGTTCTGCTGCCCTTGTCAGATGGGAAACAGCTCAGTAGAATTTGAAAGCTTGCAGGGATTATCAGAAGAAACAGAAATAACAGAAGGGTCACCAGACGGACACTTGTACAGGTGTTTACAATAATCAGGTTAAATAATCGGGCTAAAACCTATCAGTTTTTTTAGGAGCAGAGGTCTGGAAATCAGAAGCCTGAGAAGCTGTGGAAAAAAAAAGTGTCTAACAAAGCAGCTAGAACAGGAGGAACAGTAGAGGGCTTAGGAGATGTCATTTAAAGGAGGTCATAATACCTCTTCTAAACATCAAAAACCAGGGTACAGTCCCACTGGAAAAATGACATCATACAGGAATCAGCATCTCCACAGGAAATCTCCTCAAAAGGAGAATCTGGACTAACAAGAGTTCACTTCCTCGGAACCACTGTCCAAAAGACAGAGAATCTGGGAGGATTAGGCCAAAGATTCTTTATTAACTACTACTTTAAAAAAATGTAGTATCTGTAATCTAGCTGTTTTTAACATTTCTCTACTTATATAATATTTGTATGATGACAAAATGTAATCTGTTTACTCTCAAAAATGCTCATGTAGTCCCTGCTAGCTGATTTTCTTACTCCACTTGTATAATATCTGAAATATTGACTAATGTTATATGTATGTGTACTTGGAGCTTTTCTCACCGGGCCACTGCTGAAAAAAGGCTTCGGCTCAGACATTCCCAGTCAACAAATGTAAAATAAAATAAATAAATAAAATACTTCCTCATCAGAAGAATACTGCTCCCTATGCCTCTTAAGGGGAGTAGAAGAAAGGGCGGCAGGAACAGAAACTTCATGAGGGTACTTCAAAAGCCATAAGGACATTAAACAGACCTTGTATGAAATCCTGCCTTTCACACTGAGGATCCTTAGGAACAGGGAAATATGCTTGCGTCTTCTAATTCTTTTTTCGAAGGGATGTCAGCCCTAAATATCTGACTGCCAGCATGGGAACAAACTGCCTATCAGTGTAGTGGGAATCTCCTACCAAACAAGAATCTGTGGAACACCCCTAAGCTCTTTGGATATTAATCAGCCACGGTTCCCCACGAACATCTGAAACGGATGTCTGCACAGCCTATGAGGACATGCAAGAAGCTGGGTACATGCCAGTCTTCAAAGCAGTTGTGACAGAGAAATACAACTGAATAACTAGATGATCCTGTAAGTTTTCATCATCCTCGAGAGATAGGTGGAGGAGGTACAGCAGAAGAACCTAAAGTACAGTTTTGTACCTACCATAAATGTAGATGCTCGAGTGTATACACTGCTGCAGTCAATACACTTGGGTTATCCTGCCGTCAGGCAGTTCCCCAGTCGGCCTGAGTTCCAAAGTCTTGGTCCGGCGTCGGTTGCTGTCGCCTCCTCCCTGACATCAGTACGACAGGGGTATATAACATGCAGCCGACGCCATTTTCTTCAGTTTTTCTTGCCTCTAAATAGGTAGGCAATTCCAATTGCTATTAAAACATACATAAGAAAAGTAAACAACAACTTACAGCTACCAGCAAATACTCCCCATAGGTAGTAAAGGGTAGAAGACATAGGTACGTACCAGCCAGTAAGAGGGGAAGGAGGGTGGGTAACCTGGACTGCAGCAGTGTATACACTCGGAACATCTACATTTATGGTAGGCACAAAACTGTACTATGTTCATCATGTTACACTGCTGCAGTCATTACACTTGGGTAGAATCCCAAAGCTGAGGTAGGGTGGCTGGTTCTATAAGGCATTATGGGTGGCTATAAGGCCCTGCAGCACTGCAGTGGCGAAGCCAGCTCTGGATTTAGAGTATATAGGCAGATGGTAATGCTTGATGAAGGTATGTACAGAACTTGAAGTTGGTGCTTCTAAAATATCCTTGGTAGGTACTCCCCTGAGGTAGGCAGTTGAAGTGGCTGTTGCCCTGGTGGAGTGAGATCTAATGCTGCTAGGTACAGGTTTTCCATGGTATGTGTAGCAGAAACGTATGCAATGTCCTATCCATTTTGAAATAGTCTGTTTTGAAATGGCTTTTCCCTGTGCTCCTGCAGCATATGCTACCAATAATTGCTCAGATTTTCTGAGAGCTTTGGTTGTGTCCAAGTAGAAGCGTAACTTCCTATGAATGTCCAAAGAATGCAGTAGTCTCTCCCCTTTATTCTGTGGTTTAGGATAAAACGTTGGCAGGCGAATAGTTTGGTTTAGAGTCACAGTGGATACCACCTTTGGCATAAACGTAGGCTTAGTTCTTAAAGACACCCTGTCCTGGTGGAAAATGAGGAAAGGTTCCACTGCCATTAGTGCCTGTAATTCTGAAACTCTTTGTGCTGATGTTATTGCCAGGAGCAGAGCAGTTTTCCAAGAGATGTATTTTAATTCTGCTGTGTTAGCTGGCTCAAAAGGAGGCAAAGTTAATTTTTCCAAAACAAAGTTGAGGTCCCAAGTTGGAGTAGGTGCTCTACGTAGCGGTCTTATGTTTTTAGCCCCTCTGAGGTACTGTTTTAACAGAGGATGAGAGAAAATTGGTGGATCCGTGTTGTAATGAGCAGAGATGGCATCTTGATGGATGAGAAGGAGAGAGGTCTTTGTCCAGCATCTCAGTTAAGTATTGTAGTATCTGAGGAATGTTTGGGACAAGAGGGTCAAGGCTGTGAGCTTGGTTCCAGGCACAGAATCTCTTCCATTTATCCGAATAGGCTTTCCTGGTACTAGGCCTTCTGGCCTCCACAATGACATCCCTAACAGCTTTGGAGAGAGGCACTGCTTGCTTGACTAAGGAATCTTCCATGCAGCTAGGTTTAAGGTTTTTAGCTGGCTGTGTAGTATTTGATTGTTGTGCTGAGTCAGCAGATGTGGGTGGTTCTTGTGCTAAGCTCCTTAAGATTGGGTAACTTAGTTTCTTTCCCCACCACTCTATATAATTTGGATAAGAGACCCTCTCCCAGCATGTTTTGTTTTATTAATAGTAAAAATTCAATCAATTTTGGGATAAGATCTCTTACCCTTGGTTGCATTAACTTAATTTTACCTTCAACATATCTGTAAGATTGTACATCCAACCACACATCTTTGCTTAAATTATATTTACTTATGATGTAATCAACAGAATGCAGTTTTCATTATTCAGTAATTGAAATTAATATATCAGATTTTTTTCTTTAAATGTAATTGTGTCTAACTTTAAAGTGAAAGTATTATTTTGAGTGTATGCTATAGATAAAAGACGAAAATCCATGCCTTATTTGTTGGATTTCTATAAGTTAAGTTTCTAAATGTATTTAATATAGTAGAAATATAAGCCAGTTGTCTAGTGACTCCTTTCTGAAAAGTAATCTTCTGGCAACCAGTGTAAACTATTTTATAGTGTAAGGTTATGATTAGAGTTTGTTTAAATTTTATGAAAAGGCATGTTAGAAACTCTTTCCATCTGGCTGTGTAAATATTTATCCAAAGAGATATTGTTTGTATAACTGATTATAAAGAATATAATTTCAGATCTGGTAGTCCAATCCATCCTGCTGTCTATTCCTTTATATGATTTAAGGAAAGCTTAGTTTGTTATGAAACTAAAGAAATTTTAAAATTAATGTAGTAAATTCTTTAATACATGTTTTAGATGGAGGTAAAGATGATTGAAAAACACAATTTTTGATAATGGTCTCTCATCCATGGTGAAGAAAAAATTGTTCAATTTATTAGATTCTTTATACTGATTATGCTGTTAGTATATTGTAAAATGTCTGCTATAATTATCCCTAAATATTTAATTTTTCTCTCTTTGACAATGTACTTAGTAAATCTATCAATATTGGCATTTATGCGTAGTACTTTTTTGTTTTTAAAGGAGAGACCATATTTGTTTGGAACACATCCATTGCCTTAAAACAACAGAAAGGGAACTATCACCGTCACTCAGTGTCGGAAGAATGTCATCAGCAAATAACTGGATTTTAGAAACCAAATTTGCATTTATGCTAATGCCTTTTATGTCTAAATTTGATCTTTTAAAATTACCAGGAGGTTCCATAATTAGAGTGAAAAACAGAGGTGAAAGAGGACATCCTTGTTTAGTTCCCTTCTAAATTCTTATTGAATCAGAAGTAAAAGTACCTATTTAGCATATGCAAGACACTTGTCATAAAGAAGGTTTATAAGATGTGTAAAGTTACTTCAAAAATTACATTCCTCAAAGACTAACAAAAGATATTTCCCATTCACACAGTCAAAAGCACTATTAATGTCTAGACTCATTAATGTTAGATTCTCTTTTTTTGTTTACATAGTCAATTATTGTGATTTTTTTTTATTTTGATATTGTCATAAGTATTTCTATTTACAATAAAACCAGCTTGGTCCTCATTAATCATGGAAAGTAGAATATATTTTAATGTATAAGCATGAATTGCCATGAATAATTATTAATCTACATTTGAGAGTGAAATTGGTCTGTATAAAGAGCATTCAGTTGGATCTTTGTTAGTTTATAAAATTGGAGAGATAGGAGTATATTTCCAGGATGGAGGAACTTTTAAGTCTTTATCTATAGAAAAAAACTTTGTGTAATATGCTTAAGGCTTCTTTAGGTAGTCAGTACCTGGTACTTTGTTAGGTTTTAATTTGTTTAAATTTCAGACTCTGAGGCAGATTTATCAATTATGTGAAAAACACCAAATTCACGAAAGCCAGAATAAACCTCAGAAAACAAAAATGTGAAAAAAAGACAAAATAATGACTGTCCACACAGATAAAAAGTTAAGTGCTTTCTTTCATTTTAATCACAACGAACTTCTTCAGAACTGACCAGTAAACCAATTAGGTTGAAATACAAATTTGATTAATAAATAAACCAATCAAATGCCCATTCATCTAATTATTAATTCATACCGTTTTCTTAAAGGCAAAAATAAAATGGACTATACTATTAGTTTATTTGGCAAACATTTTTATAGTAGGCACATATTTGTATGTACTGTATGCTTTTTGTACATATGTCAAGTGTTGTATTTCACATTTTTAGATTTTTGCCTTTAAGAAAATGGTGTGTATTAATAATTAGATGAATGGACATGTGATTGGTTTATTTATTAATCAAATTTTGTATTTAAACCTGACTAATTGGTTTACTGGTCAGTTCTGAAGAAGTTAGTTGTGATTAAAATGAAAGAACCTGCTTAACGTTTTATCTGTGTGGACAGTGATTTTTTGTCTTATTTTTCACATTTTTTTCCTGAGATTTATCAGTTAATTTCACTTGGTCATCAGGTAATTTATGTATTTTTTTTTATAAAAGTTTTGATTATCCCTTCTGAGTCTGTTATTACATTATATTGATTGATTTTATTGTAATAAGTCCTAAATTCTTTTAAAATATATTTGATTTCTGTTACTTTTCCTTTTCTCTTATGTGAAACATCTCCTTTATATGGTTAGACTACTAAGTAGTTTTGTTCTGTTATCTAACTTGTGAATATATTTTGGGTTAATAGAGACATTAATTATCTTAAACTTTTCTAGATAAATCCTAGTATGATTTAAAATTTCTGAGTATTTATGTAAATTATTAATTTTGTCTGTTATTATTGTTGCCCATCTATTTTTCTAGTTTTAATTTGTCAATTTTTTTTGTATCTTGTGCAGTTATTTGTACCATTTTTTTTCTTTACTGATATCCAGTTGGTGACTTTACCAAAAATATATGCTTTTGTGCATCCCATACATAGATTTCTGAAATATCTCCTGTATTGTTAATTTCTATAAAAGAAAGAATTTCTTTAATAAAAAAAATCTTTAAAATCCTTTAAGCAAGTTATATATGCTGATATCTTCCTGATGTTAATGTTATTATTAGAGTTTAAAAACAGCTCAAAAGTGATTGGATTGTGATCTGAAAGTGGGCAAGATACCACTTTAACTTTGCCCAGTTGATCTGTCAGCTCATTGGAGATGTACTCTATCAACTCTGGATTGTCTTCTATCTCTGTGTGAATTATGAGTAAAGAAAAGTGATTCTGGATCTTAGAAATCATTTATGTCCCCAAGGTGAAATTGTTCAGTGAAGTTTAACAGTGATGCCTGTATTTTCCATTTACCTGTTGTATTAGTATCCTTTGGCAACAATGTACAATTAAAGTCTCATGCAAGTATGATGCTGCCTTTTGAAATTTAAATTACTTGTTCTAGAAGTTGTTCAACAGATTTAATTGCTATTCCAGGAGTCCAGTATGTTGTTTAGGGTTAATATTCTGTTATATTCTAGGGTAGCAGAACAAAGCATGCCTTTATCATCCTTGTGTGTGTCAATGATTTTTTTCCATAATATAGCAACTATTTTTTATTATATTGTGAACTAGATAATAGAGAGATAATTACTGATAACTCTGTCTTTATCTTCTGTCAGTAGGTGTGCTTCTTGTAAAAATAAAAAAAAACTTGAGAGTTAAATAACTTCAAATATTTGTGCAGATTACCCGTCTTGCAACCATTACTCAATCCATTAACATTTATGAAAATACTTGTAATAAATGTCATTTGTCATACAGGTCAACAGTGTAGCTGTAACTCTTTAAAAAATAACTATATGGACTTGGTATAATATCTCTTCTTAAAGAACTGCTTATTAATAGTCATACTGACATTAATACTTACTGCGGTGGTGGTGCTGTGGTAGCATTGTCGCCTCACAGTAACACTCTGTCCGGTTTGATTCTCAGCTAGAGCGTCTTCTGTGGAGACATGCGTGAATGGGTGTACCTTAGTTGAAGGTTGTGCGTCAGGGCTGGCAACTTGGCACGTAAAAATCTACTGCCAGTCATTAGCGGACCGGAGTTCCGCTGTGGCGACCTCTAACTGGGAAAAGCCGAAAGACACAACAACAACTGACATTAATACTTAAAAGTTTAATTAGATACATAGTTATTATTGTAGCCACCCACAAAAAAACTTCTAATGTAACTAAACACTTGCTTTTAAAATCCTTCCCTCATGGAGTCTGACTCCCTACTTGAGTAGTCTAACCCTCCAAGCAAATCCACCCATCTACTATTCTAAAAAGTCCAAACCCCTCTGTTTCAACTAAACAAAATAATAAACAGCAAAGTGAACACAAGTCTGTATCCTTTAAAACTGGTATATATATATATATGTGTGTGAAAAAATAAGAGAAGCACTGTATGTCCAAAGTTGTTTAACTTCCATACTTCTCATTTTTATATGTTCATTAAAAACTAAGATAAATAAAATTTCTTATTTTTGTTTGATAACTATATACAATCTTGAGTCTCATCTACTGTCATCCTGGAAAGGTGAGAAACTGCTGTGCTGCAGTTAAAGATTTTTATTATGTGCCTCACAAAAAGATCAATTTCCTTCCTGAATCATCTATTTTCATTCAGTGAAATGTAATAATAATAGATAAATAGAAGTCATGAAACATTTAAACAATGTATTGCCATTTGTGCTCAGCAGTTTGCTGTAATAAACTAACACATCTTATGTCATCTCTTTTAAACATAAGGTTTATTTCTTTCTTTGTTTTGTATATAACTTCAGGTGTAATAAAATAATCATGACAAGATTTTCAATGTCCAGATTAATGAAGCCATAGCTTTACATAAGAGGCTAGTAAGACTGGATAGGTCTTTAGTTACTAGGGTGTGTAGTTGGGGCCACACTTGTATATTGGCAATACAGTGGCTATTTTCCAGGCTTCAGGAATGCAACCAGTATAGAAACTTAGATTAAACAGGTTAAGTAGAAGGTCACATATACCATATTGAGCACTGATAATCTGGTAAATTGGTATATTTTCAGAGTCCGTGGATAAGTCATTCTTATATTTTCAGAGCCTATGGATAAGGCATTCTTCTCTTCTGAGAGAGCTGACGTAACTTTTTCATAGTAATTAAAATAGATGGCTGAGAGTGTGGAATTGGTAGAATAGCCGTAGCTGTGGGTGGAGTAAAATTTGCATTAAATTTATCAGCTAGAATGTTAGCTATTTCCTGTGGGTCAGTGTGCACTTTTATTGTGGACTGGCTCCAAACATTGAGTGTTTGTTTTTAAATAGTTAAATATTTGTAGTTATTGGTCTAGAGTTCAGCTACTGACTCAGTCCCATTCCTCATTTGACTTTTGTCAAGTCTTGCATTTGAAACATCACACAATTGAGGAGAGAAATTTTCCTTCC
Source organism: Protopterus annectens (assembly GCF_019279795.1). Classification (NCBI taxonomy): domain Eukaryota; kingdom Metazoa; phylum Chordata; order Ceratodontiformes; family Protopteridae; genus Protopterus; species Protopterus annectens. Next base: position 1,579,344,093 of record NC_056725.1, read on the forward strand.
CTTAGGGGAATGACAGCCTGGCAGGGTAAAAGCTGCCCTGTTTCTAAGAGGGTGAGGATGAAAGTGACATTGCATTCATATCTCAGCATGTTTCTGTGCATGACACTTATGAGTGTCCATCATCCCTTCTCCTGTAATGGTTGTGCACACCAGGGCTGTCCCTATCAGCCTCTTCTACTAGGTGCCGACCTCCAGGACAAGAGGGTCTGAATCCACAGTAGAAGCTACCAGTGTTAAACCTAACAATACAGTTTGGCCAGTGGAGGTAATGTGCTTTTAGGTTCATAGGTGTGTACTAGGCTAATGGCCCTGGAGTCTTTACAAGCCTAACCCATTGATTAACCTGGCATTGTGCCACTCAACATTAGTTCCCAGTGCCTCTGTCTAGTAAAGCCACTGAAGTGATCCCTGGGGTGAATTTTCTATTTCCCAACCACTCATCAAGATTTCTCTTGAAGAGGGCCAATGAGGTGCTCTGCTTGACATGCATGGGAAGTCTATTCCATAGCATAGGCAGTCTCTGGGTTATGAACCTGTCCCTCCAGCATGTTCTGTTGATTGTGATAATGAGGTTGAGGTCTCTGGAGCGTGTGGTGGGGAGGGACTGGGATTTCTTCAGATGTAACATTTCTAACAGAGCTGGGTCAGACATGGCTTTGTAAGTCAAGCAGAGGATTCCTCTAAGTAGGCGATATGAGGCAGAGAATAGTTGGAGTTTTTTTAGTCTGTCCATATAGGACAAATGTTTAAGGCCTAGGATCCTCTTTGTGAGGTACTTTTGCGGCCTCTCCAGTTGTTGCAGGTGTTTAGTGAGGTACATGCCAGATGGGACATTGTACTCAATGATTGGCTTATGTGGGAAGAATAGAGGGAGACAATGACCTCTTTCTTCCTGGTTGCAAAACCCTTAGTAATGAGATGTGCCACATAGGACTTTCTGACCACAGTGGCAATGTGGTGGTCAAAAGTAAGGTTGCTGTCAACCTGTGTTCCCAGATCTCTTGTGACACCTTACCATCAATTTGGTAATTCATGGGAACCGGGTTTTTCGCAAAGGGGATGACTACACATTTTTTGGCATTGAATTTAAGGCCATGGTTCTGACACCAGTCGGTCTCAGTGAGGCCTTTCTGTTGGATGTCAACATCACTTGGGGAGTTAATAGCTCCCAACTTGCAATCGACTGCGAACTTTGACTTCAGAGAAGTAGATACCAAATAGGAGAGGAACCAGGACCAAACCCTGTGGGGCTCCACTCATGACTGGTCGGCAGTCTGACTTGGATTCAGCTACTTTCACACTGTGGGTTCTACCTGTGAGCCAGTTTGCAACCCACCTAATGATATAGGGGTTGATGCATAGTGTAGTGAGTTTTTCTGTGATTCCCGAGTGGGGAATGGTATCAAAGGCCTTGGCCAGATCAAGGTAGGCTGTATGAACCAGCTCTTGCTTAACTAATGTTTGCTAGGAATATAAGAATTTCAAGTTTTTTAATCCGAGTTAAGAATTTTAAGTTTATAGACAAAGTGATGAGGGATGTGACAAGAGAAGCACCCCTCATGAAGGTAGTCCTAAACAACTATAGAATCTGTTTTGGAGTAGTTATGAATGGGAAGAGGTGAAAGTCTGATGTTAGGTAAGAGTTGAAGATGACATAACAGTAGGAGCAAAGTGTGATAGAGGTAGAAAGGGGAGAGCAGTGGGTTGAGAGACAGAATCCGAAAATACATATCAAAACAGCTGAATTATTGTTTCGTTTTGTGTACTTTTAACTCTGTACAAAGATAGCATGTGGCATCACATTTGTTTCAGTGGGAGGACTGAGATTTTTAATCCTTCATAAAATTTAAGTTAGTGGGTTTATCTCAGACAGTAAAAGAAATTAGATTGAATCATATGCATTCCAGCACAGTAAAAATAAATGCAGATATTCCAGCAGCATGAATGCAATTTTAGGATTATGGGTGAAGGTAGTGAGGCTTTTGTTACTGTAATGTCTCTAGGAAATATCTTAAATTGGCTAGCTTCTAACTATTCCCAGGAAACCATTGTCTTGGGGGACTTTAACATTGATTGGAACACCTGTTCCTCTGAAACTCCCTCCACAGGTTTACTCAGATCTTTGCCACCCCCACCAGATTTAGCAAAAATAGAGTCAAAGATAGTGTCCTTGATTGGATACTTAACACCCTCAAAAGTACAAGTTAGGTACATTACCCGATGATCTAAGTGATCACTGCCTTACCTATATTATTAGGCTCAAAGCTGACATTCCCAACCAGCTCACCTACAAAATTATAAGAAACGTCAGGAACTTTAACCTTGACAACTTCCAAAATGAACTCAAAGCATGTAATTGGAATGTCTTGAAATGATTCCCATTACAAGAAACAGTTGAGTACTTCAATACCAGATTTCTGGCTATCCTCAACCACCATGCTCCTACCCGTACCATCCGTGTAAAAGCCACTGTTGCACCGTGGCTATCTAAAGGAGCAAAAACCAAGAATAAAGTAAGAAACAATGCCTGGGCCAGGTGGCATGTTACCAAACCCCTATGGACCAAGTAAGATACCGGCAGCTAAGGAATCAGACCAAAATGTCTGTCATTCCAGACAAAAAAAATCACTACACCCTCCTACAACAAAAATATCAGCTAAAACCTCAAATGTTCTGGGTTGGCATTAACAGTCTTCTCCACCCAGGCTGTTCTGCCACTCCTACCCCATCAGCTGCCCTTGATGAATCCCTGTAGAAATTGCAAACAGCTTCAACTCCTCCTTTACTGAAACTATCCAGTCTCCAACTACCCATCTCACTCCATCAGACATGAACACAAGCTCCGTCACATCTAGCCCTGATCCACCCAGCACCCAACCCACCTTTACCTTTCAAACCGTACCTACCAACCTGATCCGGACCTTACTGAAAAAGCTAAAACCTACTACACTAGCTGCCGACCACCTCCCAGCAGAATATCTTCAAAAAGCAGCTGATGCCATAGCACTTCCCATTTCTATTCTGATCAACAGATGCATCTCAGAAGGATCCATCCCAGCAATGTGGAAAATGTCACGTTATACCTCTCCATAAAGGAGGAAGTTAAACAGAATTATCTAACTTTAGACCTATAGCCATTCTTTCACCACTAGCTGAAATCATGGAAAGATGCGTACACAAACAAATCATGCACTTTCTTATTCAAAACAGAAAGCTCGCCGACTCTCAGCGCAACTTTACGCCACAGTACCACCACGGCTCTTCTATCTTTCTCTAATGTCATCAGTCTTCATCGTAACAACAACAAACTATCTTCAGCACTCTTCCTAGGTCTCCCAAAAGGTTTCGATATGCTCATCCATCAGCTACTGCTCAATACCGTACAAACCATTGGTTTAGACTAACACACAGTACAATGGTTTCACTTCTTCCTAAACAGTAGACAGCATGCTGTCTTTTGGCAGAGCAAGCTGTCATCCCAACTTCCTCTAACTCTACGTGTCTCACAAGGGTCCATACTCGGTCCCCTTCTTCTCTCTATCTTTATCAATGATCTGCACACCACCATCCCAGGAGTCACCTGCATCCAGTATGCAGATGACTGAATGCTAATATGCTCCGCCTCCTCTCCTACACAACTTCTAACCCTCACCCAGACCACTTTCAGCACGGTAGAAACATGGCTAGCTAATCACAGCCTGCTTCTAAATCCTAACAAAACCAAGCTACTACTTTTCTCCCCTAACCGTAGAATTTCTCCTGCTTCCTTCAACATCAAATCTAGCAATGACACCATTATCTCCCCTAATAACCATACAAAGCTTCTAGGCGTAATAATAGACAACAACCTTAAATTTGATAAACATGTAAATCACACTATTAAGTCTGTCAACAAAAAACTTGGCTCCCTGTACAGAGCCAAACCTTTCCTCACTCCCCCTAGCTAGGGTAGCTATTGCAAGATCACACTTCCTCTCTATCCTTATGAATGCCTCCCCTGTACTCACCAACCTATCCAAAACCGATCTCAACAATTATCAGGATGTTAAAATCATATAGCCAGATTCGCTATTGGCATGGCTTTTAGGACCGACCATTGCCAGAACCTCAAAGCACTGGGATAGCTAGAGTATCCTACCCTTCTACAGTTTAACCAGCTTATAGTAGCGCATAAAATACTCCATCAACCTGATAACACCCCTGCCCTCAAAAATATTCTCACCCCTCATAGTGCCCCCAGGCCATTATGCTCAGCTGATAAACTATTGATACTGACCCAAAAATCCAACAACTCTGCAGGTGATGCTATATTTGCCAACTGAACCGGTAAAATCTGGAATCTACTCCCCACTACCATTACCAAGGAAACCTCACTACCCCTATTTAAAAGAGAACTCAAAAAATACCTCACATCTCATTGGCTGTGCTCTTCTTCTAAAGCTGACTAACAACTTCACTAATACATGTCTTGCTACCCAACCTGCTGTTTAGCCAAGCATCTATGCCTCATAGCATTTGAATGTCTAATCATTGTGAATTATGAGATCTGATTGTATTCTATGTTCACATTTTCTGATACTTCTCTGCCAATCAGATAAAAGTCTGCACATTGTGTATATTGATATCTGTCTGTATTCTTTGTCTATATTTTTCTAAACATGTCTACTTGAGTTTATCACTCAGTGATGTATCTACGGTCTCTTTTTTGGTATGTGGAGCTTTTCTCCCTGGGCCTCCACTAAAAATGGACATATATCCAGTCGGGCTATCCCGGTCAACAAATGTAAAATAAAATAAATAAATAATAAATAATGGTAATGTTACTCACTGCATATGCTTAAGTTAGGGGGTTGGAACAAGGCATATATTTGGGTATATTAACTAGATGTTGAGCTAGAAATAAGTTTAATTTAAAGCTGTGTTTACTGTTTGGCAGTGTTGGAAATATTCCAGCTTTTAAGAAGAAAATTTATAGCCAGAACTTTTAGTACAACAGTTACAGATCAATAATTCAGAATTTACTGCAAATCAGAATCTCATTAATGCATCAGTTATGGTGTAGTATTTATCTTTGGAAGTAGGAAAATGTGGCATTTGTAGCCCTATATCATGACATGCAGCATGGCCATCTACTGGCGTAATAAGCCTATGTCCAGCAATGTAAAATGTAAGGCAATGCACCCCTCAGCCACCACACCCTTGGGAGACCATAGAGATAACTTATTGATCATAGCTGAACAAATTCCTGATGTGTTTCCACATAATGGTTGATGAAGAAGGCATGTTAACATTTGATAATTCCCTTGTTTTGCAGTTCTCTGTTTCTGACTTGCGATATTGGGTAAATAAGCATTTAGGGTTTTTGAACCCTTGTTGTAGTAATGGAGGTATGCCTCTCAACTGTCAAAAATTTTGCTGAAAGTCCAGATTTTTGCCTGATATTCTGGTCACTCATGACAAATGCAGTGATACTCTCATTTTCAGGAAAGCTAACCATGAACCCACAATTTTTTTCTTTGACAGGTAGGCCATATTCTTGCTTCTGTGGTTTACAAGTGATTTACTCTATGGCAAGTCCTCAGGAAAGTATTTGTTTCAATTAATAACTTGCCAGTGTGAATGGAGCAGGGCAGACACGAGTCCATCCATAAATTAGTTATTTCTATTCCTTAACTGTAAATTACTTTCCAGGGTGGAGTAACAATCCATCTTCTGTACACATTTATTGATAATCTGAATAGCACAGCATAAGAAGGGTGTCTTTGTGTTTCCTTACCTGGAACACTGGTACTCAGTAGCCTGTCTAGAGGACCTATGACATCATCCCGGGGTTGTAATCCATTGGGAGCACTGTAAAATGGATAAAAGACCTTTTCAGACCCTGCTGATAAAGCTAGCATTTGTGGAAATGAAGTTCCACACATGGCCCTTGGAGAAGACCCAGGAGTTATAGACTTTGGCCTTGTCCATTTGGGTGGGAACACAGCACAAGGTCTGTTATCAGACCCTGCTGAGCCTTTTGGCTTGATGGATGCCATAGTCATCATCATGCCGTTTCACTGCTTGAGATTTCTGTTTTTCTGCAGACTCTAAGATATCAGATTATGTGAGAGTCAGCATGTACTCATGAGCATCTTATTGGAATAGGAATCTTGTTGGTGACCTTAAGCAGCAAGCCATAGACAAAGGGTATCACTGTGTCAGCAGTTCAGAATCAAGAGCTGGTGAGCTTATCTGAGCCACTATTTCAGTCCTCTTTTGAAGATGTAGAGTTAGAATTCATGTCTGTTCAGGACAGTGTAGAAAGGAGGGTACTGCAGAGATCAGTTTAACTAGTTGGGCAGATGCACTTATTTATGCAGCTGGGCAAGGATTTGTGGTGTATGTATTCAGGAGATTCCAGTATATACATCTGTTCTTTTTTTGATGATTTCACATACTGGAAAATTCAGTAAAGAAATATCAAAATCCTTTGTTTTTTTGTCATCTGTCAATGAGATAACTGAGAAAAGGTATGGTTTTGGGCAGTCAGGGCCATAGAGATAGAGGAAATACTCCCAGTCAAAGTCAAGGATACCGGTTAATGATGGGCAGCAGGTGACTTTACCCCAGAGCCTGTCTAATGGTGTAGACTCCTTGGTTCAACTAGATCTGCCAAATGGTGTTTAACAGGATATACAGAGTGCTGGGAAGAAACATGATTGAACATGGAAGCAGTTCTCAGTCTGGGGAGGAGAGGTTCCCTTTAACTGTCATATCAGTCAGATTACATCTTATCATGAATTATCCCAGATACCTGTATGATTTGAGTCTCATAAGGATGCATATTTCACCTGCTTCTTGGGGTGGTCAGGATTGTGTCCAACACTCTTAGAGTGTTACACCTGTGTATTTCTTTGAAGAACCCGTAGCCAGTATGAAGTTTAAACTTTGTTTCACGTTTGCCTTTCTGTCATTTCAACCTGCTACCTTGTTGGTGGAAGAATTTATTTATTTGAAATTATTTTTTTCCAGCAGTCATCACCACTGTGAGTAAGGATTTAAGAGCTAATTTAGTCCCTAATATGTCTTTAACATGTCTGGTATCTCACAAAGAAAGGGTGTCCCTCAGGATGAACCCTTATTTTCTCTTGAATTGTGATTCTGAATTGTCCGTGAATCTTTCTGTCCTTTCTGTATATTCATTTTGGGAATGGTAACCAAGCTGAGAAGGCGTTTCCCACCATTGCATTGCTAGTTCTGGCTGTAACTGAAGTAGGGCATGAGTTTAGAAAGCAGAACCAGTTGCTTATCATCCCTGCTCCTTAGAGGGATGGGCTCACAGTTGCCAGTTAGATGCTTTCCAAGTTCCTTTCTAGTCGCATTTTTTTTTTGCTTTTATCCGGCTCATGTCCCTTTGTATATGGACAGTGCAGTATACTAGGGGAATGTCTGTCTGAATTGCTTGCTTCAGTAATATGTTCTTTATAGACTTCTTTCTTATGGTTCCTAGGTTCACAGGGCAAGTACTAGTCAATCGGTCTGTAGACTATTTCAGGCCTAGCCAAAAAAACCTATTCAGAGTTTCCCTCTAGCCTCAAGGAGGGCAAGACAAAATAGACCAGGAGAGAATTTGAGGCTGCCCAGCAAATTATCTAGGTTTACCTTGAAGGTGGCAAGGGTGCTGTTCTGCTTGACATGTAATGGAATTGCATTCCAGAGGTGAGGGATATGCTATCATGCCAATGTGACTTATTTATCTGCCGATGAAGATCTACTTCCTTTAACCAAGTATTTGATGTACCATTACTTCTGCAAAGGAATAGGAGATCAAACAGGGCTGGATCTTTTATGCACCTTCAGCAAACATTCTTGCTTTAACTGTGATTCTAGGATTCAAATCTTGTTTGGAAAAACAGTACACCAGAAGAATCAACTTTAAGTCTGTGCTTATGCATTCTTTCAGTTTTTTCTTCCCTGGTGATTACTGTTTAGGATTCGGCCAACTAAAGATGAGAGGGTGCTCATTACTTGATATGCACTTTCTGTATCAGGTGGTCTTTTGAACATCTTCCATGATGGGTCAGAAAATCCCTCCCTCTCTCTATCACCCTGTAGGTGGATGTCTCTCCAGTAACCTTGGCTGTTGGATTTAATTGAAAATAAGCCAGGTAAGTACTTTGTCTCTTACTTGTTAGCAATGTAAATGTTAAATATTTACTGCTAATTCTTTTATTTGTAGGAGGGTGTTTTCTGTTCTTCTTGGGGAGAACTTGTAGTTGCAAGGAATGTTTACTAATGTCCATCTGGCATATTCCATGTTGGCACTGGAATGGGTGCACAAAAATCCTGAAATGTGGGATCTGGGGAGTGGTGATTTTGAATCTGATGCTGCAGTTTTACTGGTACTCTTGTCCCAAAATTAGGTGCATCCCATCACCAGAGAATAACCAATTTTGTTAGGGAGTTACTCACTTGTGAAATGTGTTTAATGAAATTTGTGTAGAATCATAGCAAGTGATATCTGCATTGAATGTTTCAGTCAGACTTAGTGATGAAGGTGCTATTCTGGTTGTTAGCAAAAAAAAAAAAAAAAGGTAGGAAGACGTCTTAACATTATTAAGGCTACTTTATTGTTTATACTCATCACAGTGCACAACTGATCAAATTATATTTAAACCTAATTTTTCTGTAACTTGTATTACAGCGCTGCTATTTCATACAAATGGGCAGTGTAATGTTTTCTGTCTTAATATGCTGCCTCTGGTAGTGGTGGTGTTTTAACATGTAGCCAGGTTGTGGCTGAAAAGGGTCCTGTAGCAAACTATTTAGCCAGCTAACAAATTCATTGATTTATATAAATAAGGAGCTCCTTTTTTTTCTCTCCGACACAATGACATTCCGAGCTCAACCATACCTTGCCACTTAAAATGTTAAGGTAAACACATCATGCATCACGTATTGTTCAGAGTTTGCATTGATTCTGTGGTGTACAAGGTGGTTCAGTGCTGAGAGGTTTTTGAGGAAGATTGCCTTCAGACATCTTAAGAGAAATTCAAACTAATAGTGGTGGTAGTAAGTAAAACACAAGAGTATCGTTGAGACATGACATTACAGAAATGTGCTTTGTAACCTTGTGTAAAGGACTTGCTGGAAAACAAGGCTGGTAATGTATATGCAAGTACATATCAGTAAATGAGCAGCTAAACAGTTGGCTGTTTGTTAAACGTTAAAGTCCTGGAGATGGAGCTACGAGAGAAAATGCTGGGTAGATGAACGTTTCAGACCGTTCGGAATCCGCTTGCAGTTGTATAGGCAATTAAATGAATAAATGTAGTGAAGAGAATACGCTGGTGGTCTGCTTTGTTGCCAGGGAACAATTGAGGGCATCTTTCCAAATGCCATCCTTATTTAATTGTAAAGCAAAATATCTGTGCTATCCTGCTTTCTTACTATCTAATGGTGATTTTTCTTCCCAGATGTCTTTAGAGTGATCATAGACAATCTTACTAGTTAGAGAGGGAAACCACAGAACAGCATTTTTCCCAAACAGAAAATAGACAATTGAAATGCTTATTTTTTTTCTGTCTGTTTTATAAATAAGGCTAAACCACTTACCAATCATGTCTGTGTCATATCTTGCCTGTCATACACGAGCTTGTGTGGTTCTGGAGTAAAAGACCAAACATTGTTCACACATACCTAATTCTGACACTGTCTCAGATTCCAAATGCCTTTTGAAGCTGTACAAGACCTGCACTACAGGCCTTTCGTGTGCATTTAAGGGTATGTTTAGGGTATACTTCTCAACTGTCCAGAATTTTGACGAATGTCCAAATTATTGCCTCCTGTTTTTGGTCTGTAACTCTTAAAAGTTGTGGTATTCAGGCAGATTGAGGATTTAAGTCGCTAAGTAATATCAGACATTTGAGTTCAGACATACCTTTCAGAAATGCATTCTAATGAAAAACTTGTTATCCCAGTGACTAAGTTTAGAAGGGCAATATTTAAAAACCTTCCCTGATTTTATACCTTTATTCCCCAATTATTTTATCGTTCAGATGTCTTTCTCTAAGAGGTTCAAAAGCATGGTTTAGAGTGCTCTAGTTAAGAAATATTTTTCTTTTTCAGATTTTACACACGGCCGTGTAACAATGTTTTACATTCACTATTCCATAAACTCTGTCTTTAAGGTGAATAGTGTTTTATATTTTCTTTTTTCTGTAAGCAATAGTATATTGTATATAAGTCACTGTGTAGTAATTCTGATATCTACTTTTTTAACCAAAAAAAATGCAAACCTCTATTGGCAAGACATTATGGCAGATTTTTTTTTATATTTTTAAAGTTTGACATAGTCTGTTTGGCTGGGTCATTTATATGCATGTGCAGTTGTTTTTTTTTTTTACTGGCTGTTACTAATTTTCCACTGTTTTGCATATGACTTTCTTAGTGTTTGATGGAAGGTGTTTACATAGCCTCCTCGTAAGCAGCCCTTCTGGCAGAAAGATCAGTGGGTCGATATAAAAGGTATTGCATTGTTCTGTTTTCACATTATATTGCTATGTTTTCAAGAGGTCAGTGTGACATCATTTGAACTTTGAGGGCAGAATTTGAGGGGCCTTCTCAACATAATTTTCCTTTTGCAAGTAATGGAACCCTACATTGGTTCCAGTCTTTTGCTGTGTTCATCTATCTATAACCCTCTTTTTTTTTTTTTTTTTCCACATTTTTGCGCATGGGGTCATGTTGCATCAACAGTGAAAATCTTGTTTATACCACTGGGTGGCTAGCCCTGCCACAGTTCTTCCATACCACACACAGACATAGCACGCACCCAATCAACACTTCTGGCCAGTTTAGTATGTCCAGTCCATCTACTGCATGTCTTTGGAATGTGGGAAGAAACCGGAGCATCTGGTAAAAAAACAATGGAAGCAGAGAGAGAATGTACAGACTCTGCACAGAAAACACCCCAGCCAAGAATCGAACAGGAGAACCTCTTGTTGTGAGGTATGAACTCTACCTGCTGCACCACTTTGCCATCCTAGCTATGTATCTGTAAACATAATGTAGAGCAGTTTTACAGAATGGTGTCACATAGTCTCTGTAGAGCTTTAATGATACCAGTGTGTTTAAGCATCAGATGTACAGCAGAATGTGGGCAAAAGGGCTTTCAGTGCCTTATAATGTATAAAGCTTTATTCACCTTCTTTTTCACTGAAGGTAAGGAATGCCTTCGGTAATGTAGTCTGTCCAACTTATACTAGGTGTAAAAGGCTCTAAGTATTGGTATACACAGCATCAAGTATACTTATTTTTAATTTAGTACAGTCTGGTATGCACTAATGATGTCATTCCATATCACTATTGCAGTATTCTTTACTAAAGGGACCCCCTGCCGTGGGCAGCCCAACATCCGGCCTTAGGTAGTTATAGGGACATTGTACATGACACGTATGCTCCCCGTTCATGGTGTAGGGCATAAAGGTGATGTACGGATGTCCAAACCTCAGAACTTTTGTCACCAGTCTGAACGTCATCCCTGATTGTTGGTCTGAGCACTCTGTCTGCTGATTGCCAAGCCACTTTCAGATAAGTGCCCTGTTTGGGTTTTTCTTCTTATCCTCTTTTTTAGTGGTTGTTGGATTACATGTCATCCAGAAAGGGGAAATGCCAGTGTGGGAGACAGATTCCCCACAAGGACGGTCCCACACAGTTTGTTTTGCTTAGGTGCGTCTCATGACCGTATGTCTTGTCCTATTTGTCAAGTGTTTGTCCCTAAAACTTTGTGTAGTCATTTCTCATCTTTAGCTGTTTGCATAGAGAACCAACATCTTAAATTGTTGGTTCAGGATACATTGGCGGAATCACCCTGGCCTGAGCTTTAGCCGTTTCCTGAAGAAAAAGACCAAGAAAGTTCAGATGTTCATCGTGTTACACTGCTGCAGTCATTACACTTTGGTTATCCTGCCGTCAGGCGGTTCCCCAGTCGGCCTGAGTTCCAAAGTCTTGGTCCGGTGTCAGTTGCTGTCGCCTCCTCCCTGATGTCAGTGCAACAGGGGTATATAAGATGCCACGCCATTTTCTTCATATTTCTTGCCACGCGGTGCCCGAAGCAAAAGCAGTTCGCAAGTGCTGGTCGGCCGTCTCCTGAGATTTTCATTCCAAATCCAGAACCGAAGTCTTCTACAAAGCTAAGTACCCCGTTGGGGAAACTTTTTCTTGCCACAGACCGATGTCAGTAAAAGTTAATAACTGTATTTCTTGTGGGAAGCAAATACCTCATAAGGATTTACATTCCTATTGTATCCCATGCCTAGGCCCAGACCATGACGTCACTGGTTGTGGGTTTTGTGCTAGGTTTAACAAGCACACTATTAAACATCGGTTTGATTTTGCCCGACATTATTTTGGTAAAAAATTCAATTATACCATGCCATCAGAACTTCCGACGACCGGAATTCACAAAAAGTGCAAAGACAAGGATAGGCATCCGAGGCCCAAAACTGACGACGAAGCCTCTTCTAGGCCAGTCGCCGGTTCTCCGGTTTTCAGCGAGGTGCCTTCGCAGCCCCTGACTACCGCTTCTGTAGAACCACAGGCCGCCTCTGACTCCCACGTGGAGATGGCTGGGCCTTCGGACGCACAAGTTATTCAGCCTACCGAGACTAACCTTTCAGAGGGATCCGGAGTAGCTGAGCAACCCACAGCTTCAGAGGGTGTCCTCAGACCTACTCAGTTAAGCATTAAACCCTCAGATAAGTTTAAGCCTCCTTTAAAATCAAAGAAACAAATATAGCATCCTCCAGGACAGGCCTCCATGCCTAAGAAACAAATGCTCAAAATGTCCGAAGACCTAATCACTCTGATCAGGGGGTCCCACCCCCCTCCTAATAAAAGGCCTAGACAGGATGCAGACTATGATTCATCCGACCAGGTGTCCATCTCTTCTGATTCATCCTCAGACCCAGGATATTCTTTACCCCCTTATGAGGATTCTGATGCTGAGGAATCAATTCCATCAGCCTCACCGCCTGAGGACTACTCCTTTGGGGAAACCCTACATACCATGAGGGAGCATTTCCACTGGGAAGGCCAGGATTACTCAGAATCCAAGAAAAGGCTCAGAGACTTCCTTTTATTACCTCAACACAGACCCCTTGCTATTCTGTCAGTCTTAGATATTGTGGATGATGTGTATACTGAATCCAGCTTAAATCCTGATTCCTTACCTCCAGCCCCTGTTAAACCTGACAGATACTACAGAGTTCCTTGACTCTCACAAATTTCTGTATAAAAGCCCTGTAGCTGACCCTGCCTTTTTTAGGCAAACTTCAAAGGACAAAACCACCACCGTAACAGGTACAAGCATGCAAAATCTGAAGGTAATGCTACTCAATGCTAGAAGTCTAAACCTCAAAATGCACTCTCTCGAGGCACTCCTAAAAATGGAGAACATCGATATCTGTGTAGTAACTGAGACCTGGTTCAAGGCTCCAGAGAGCACCCCTGCAATACCAGGCTACAACTCTTACCACACTTTTCGGCCACCAAACCAGGACCGAAACACTAAAGGTGGAGGAGTGTCAATATTCACCAAGGATATTCACACCACCAGGCTAGCTGGCCAACACAATGTGTCTGAAATTCTCCAAGTGCAACTAACACTAGGTAAGACTGCAATCCAAATTGTAGCTTGCTACAGATCCCCCACAATACCCCAAGATTCTCACTACACCTTTTTAAACATACTGGAAAATATTAAGATAGAACCAAACACCCTAATACTGGGTGATTTTAACTACCCTGCCATTAACTGGGAAAACTACTAATGTCCCAACACCTTTGCGCAACGGTTCTTGGAATTCATAAATTCCAACGCCCTGGATCAACTAATCCATAGTCCCACCAGGGGCTCCAATATCCCAGACCTGGTCATTACCAACATGGCAAATCAATGCTCCATACCTATGGTCACCCCCTCGTTAGTCAGGTCTGACCATAAGTTAATCACCCTTAACATTCACATCCCACCCCCACCCCCCAGTAAAGAAACCACCATAAAAAACTTCTGCAAAGCCAACTTCATGCTACTCAAGTCAGAAGTGACAAACTTCATGACACCCATGCAGACGGGAACTGAAAGTTCAACTGCTGAATCCTACACTATGGCACTGTACGAGCACATCCACTCATCCATGAATCTTGCCATCCCAAATAGAACCAAAATGCTCTCATCCAAAAAAAGGAAGCCAATCTGGTGGTCCCCTGCCATAAACAAACTTTACAACAAAAGGAAAAAAACTTTTGCAGAAAAGAGGAAAATCCCAGGATGCAAAAAACTCCCTTACTAGCCTCAGTAAGAAACTGAGATGCCTCATAAAATCCTCCAAAGCTAGTTATGAAAATAAAATTGCCAAAGATTCCAAAGACAACCACAAAGCATTCTATAACTATGTCAAGAATCTAAATGGCAATGCTCAGATCTGCTCTGAGCTAAAACAGAATGGCAATAAATATACTGATCCAAAGGATATTGCCAATATCCTGGCAGATCGATTCAGTGCCAACTTCACCCCACTCTCACCCCCTAAATGGCCCATCTCAATACCGGAAGATTGCCAAATTCCAGTAACAACGGCCACACAGGTACAAAACGCACTCTCTAAAGCCAAGAATACAGCATCCATGGGACCAGATGACATCCCGGGCTGTGTACTACATGAACTACAATATGAACTGGCACCTCACCTAAGTGTCATGTTTAATCATAGCCTCACCTCAAGTTTCGTGCCCACTGAGTGGCGCAGAGCTACAGTTATCCCAATCCACAAGGGGGGATCCACCTTGGATCCCGGAAACTACCGCCCCATCAGTCTGACAAGCCTTATCTGCAAGGCCATGGAGCGTATTATCATGGAACTTATAAACAAAGACATTGGCAACCTTCAAACACTGGACCCCACCCAGTTTGGGTTTGTGAAGGGCCGATCTTGTCTCCTGAACCTGATTGACTTCTTTGAATCAGTCTCCAGAGCCAAGGACAAGGGTAAGGTGGTCCACACAGCCTATCTAGACCTTGCCAAGGCCTTTGACACCATCCCCCACTCTGGAATCATAGATAAACTTACTAAGTTGGGTATTAATCCCTATGTCACCCAATGGGTTGCTAAATGGCTTACTGATAGAACCCACACTGTAAAAGTAGCTGACTCCAAATCCAGCTCCAGACAAGTGACAAGTGGAGTACCTCAGGGTTCAGTCCTGGGGCGCTCTTGTTTGGCATCTACTTCTCTGAAGTACAGGTCAACACTAAGGGACTCTGGCTAACAAAGTTTGCAGATGACTGCAAACTGGGAGCCATTATTGAATCCCCAAATGATGTGGATACTCTACAAAAGGGCCTTACATAAACAGATGCTTGGTGCCAGAGCCATGGGCTCAAGCTCAATGCCAAGAAATGTATTGTTATCCCCTTTGGGAAAAAACATGTATCCATGAATTACCATATAGGTGGCAGTACACTAAACACAGAAAGTGTGATAAGAGACTTAGGGACACAGGTGGACAGTGGTCTCACCTTCGATAACCACATCGCCACAACAGTCAGGAAATCCTTCTATGTGGCACACCTCATCACGAAGGGCTTTTCATCCAGAAAAAAGGAGGTCATTGTCCCACTGTACTCATCCCTCATTAGACCCATTATAGAATACAACGCCCCATTTGGTATGGACCTCTCAAGACATCTGCAACAACTGGAAGGCCTCAGAAATACCTCACTAAAAGAATCACAGGCCTAAAGCAGATGCCCTACGCTGACTGCCTTAAAAAACTCCAGCTATACTCTGTCGCATATTGCCTACTCAGAGGCAATCTCTGCTTAACATACAAGGCCATGTCAAACCCAGAGCTGTTGGACATGCTACACTTAAAGAAATCCCAATCCCTCAGAGCCACACACTCCAGGTATCTAAACCTGGTCATCACAATGAACAAAACATGCTGGAGGGACAAGTTCCTGACCCAGAGACTCCCCATACTCTGGAATAGATTGCTCATACATGTCAAGCCGAGCGCCTCTTTAGCCCTCTTCAAAAGGAACCTGGACGATTGGATGGGAGATAGGATATTCACCCCGGGGGTCACGTCAGTCGCCCTGCTAGATATGGGACCAGGGAAGTAAATATTCTGGGAAGAAATAGCCAGGGAATTATGGCTAGGCTTGTATAGGCCCTAGGGCCGATAGCCTAATACCAACCTATGGCTAAAATTTAATATTTAATATCTTCTAAACAGACAACTTCTGTTAGATGGAAACTTTTTACTTGGAAATTCTTGCATAGATTTTTCTTCACATCTCATAAAATTGAATTAATGCTTAAAAAGAAGCAAGTCTGTTGGAGATGTAAACAGGAGCTTAAAGCAGTTGACAACACATGTCCTTTGATTGTGTTGTAATTGCACTTTATTGTAATAACATTAATCTTTTTTACAGGCTTTATTTGGGACAATTTTGTTTTATCTAAGTCATTAATTCTTTTTAATATCCCTATTCCTGCTTGTGTTAAAAGAATGAAATACCCTCTCTTATGGTACATTTTATCAATTGCAAGGAAAGTTATAACCAAGAAGTGGAAGAATGAAGCTATACCTTCTTTCAAACTATTCACAAACATTGCAACCGAAGTATGTCATCTGAAAATTATCACCACTAAATCAAGATCTACTAGGATCACCTCCTACTATAATACATGGACAAATTTCAAGGAACTGCTTGATAAAAAACGCTAAACTCATATCAATTGTAATGTACAGGAATTTTTTGAGAATTTTCACTGTTAGTAGACACACTTAAACAGTTGTTCTTGTTTGTTCATATTGTTTCTTTTTTATGCTCCCAAATTTCTAAATACAGTGTGTGTCATGATCAACTTAAGCTCTAATAAAAACTTAAAAAAAAATCTATTCTATTACAAAACAGTGGTTGAAGGCAAGCAGGTTGAAAACTTTTACTAACATGTTGAAAATCACCAAAACTATGAATCTAGATTACAAGTATTGATTGAGACCTCATAATTTTCAACACTTTGATTTTAAACTCTGAGTATAGTATGTGTTTGGACCAGGAACTAGGTAAAATGATGAATTTCTTAGATTAAATCCAAAACTGTTTCTTCTCCTCCAAAGGAAATTTTGTTCTTGCTTTGTGAAATCAACTGTTGTGCACTGTCAGAATTCATGAAATGATGTTATAAAATGTCATTTGTAGTTGTCTGAAAATGTTCACAGCCAACATTTTGGCACTACATTTTAATTTAGTGAACGCTGCTTTCTAACTCTGGCAAATGCAGTGTTTTTCTCAAAACATACATCTGATGACCTCATGAATGAAAACTGTATTTTTTTCCCAGAACCAGGCCAAAATGGATTCATTGTATGGTTAAAACAAGTGAGTTTTTTTTTTCTGTAGAAAAGTCGCTGTCAGCACCAGTGCGGATGTTTCGCTATCTGCATTCTTGAGGTGGTGTTATAAAAATAATACAGGGAAGTTTTGCTATGAAACAGAAACTGTCAAGGTTACAATTAGGGATAATGAGCTAGATTCCAAAATAGTTATTTTAGCTATTTAAACTAGACTGATTTTAGTAATTATTTCATTCTGAAGAAGTTCCTGATTATATTGTGTGGATCCGTCTTTTTTTTTTTGGAATAAATAACTTGTGTAATACTTTATTTGTGGAACTACTCAATTTTTGGATCATTATCAGCTGTTTCTCCAGCTCCATTTGTGCCGATTTTGCATTTTAGATTCCAAAAGAATTGAGTAAGTGACTTACTCCAGTGTAAGACTGCTCCGATTCCAAAAGACTTGTTTCTCAGTGTAAGTGACTTAGTTTTGTGTAAGACCTCTCTATAAACAGGCTTACACCAAGGGTCAGATTTCAAAATATTTGCTCTCAGTGTAAGTCACTTACAGTTAACATTAATCTACATAACGGAGGAAAACAGGAGCAAGCTACAGCAGGATAACCCAAGTGTAATGACTGCAACAGTGAAACACGAACATCACATGCACTTTCTACCCATCCATTCCTCTCCAGCAAGTCCTCTAGTCCACCTACTGCTGCAAAACTGCATCAGCCTCCTGTGATGACCCCAGGAATAACGACACCATTAACACTAGTTTAATAGGCAGGGAGACAATGGAAAACAATTGCAATACGTTCCTTTAGTCTCAGACATGATTATGGACAATTTAAAGTACCCATTCTACCTACCCACGTCTTTGCTATGTGCAACGAATCAGAGTACCCAGAAAAAAAATTTTCAGTAACACATGGAAGAATTGCAGACTCCTCACAGAAAAGTATCCCAGCCAAGAACTGAACAGAGCTGCTACTCAATGTGCTGCCCAAGACGTACAGTAACTAGGTAACTAACTAGGTACAGTAACTAAATACTAGTTAACTAAGCACTTCATTGTTTTGACCTCAAAATGTTATTATAGAAAAGACCTTTTCAAGATTTTCTAACCATAAAAAGACAATACTTTTTCTCATACAAATGGATCAATTATTCCAGTGCACATAAGTTTTGCTAGATATATTTTTCTTCAAATTGTATCATGCACCCTTTTCTCTTTTTTGTTCCCCATCATGCACCCATTTATACAAATAATATACCCAGAGTACAGAGTGATGAGCATATAGGTACATGGAGAGCTTCTCTTTAAATGACCTAGTATTTTTACACACATTTAATGCCGATTCACTTTAAGGAGCATTATAAATTACATTTCTGCAGTTTATTGGTTTTACAGGCTGCACTTTTTTTTCCAAAATGGGATTTCCATTTGTGAAACATTAAGACAGTATTACTTCCAACTAATGTAATCTTTCACACATACAAACTACCATGATGCAGAAAACTACAAAAGCTCCCTCTAGTCTACACAGCAGTAAGTATTGCCACAGACTGAACACTACTCTTAAATGGGTATTCATCATGTGGCACATGTGTGACGACTGCAGTACAGAAAGAAGTTTTCTGCATGCAAAGACCATGCTTCGCTGAATTTACTTTACATGTTCTAATGAACACCATCTATCACTTAGATGTGTTGATTTTAAAACCAGTATTTCTCTTTGGGTGCAATGTAACAAAATCAAATCAGACCTCTTTTTAGTACAGCAATGAATGTACAACTCAATGCAATAAAATAAGATCAAATACATATTAAGAACACCCAAGTCACAAAAACAAATGTGCTTAAAAGCAGCATACAAAAACATGCTACAATAGCTTACTACAATATCCATTTAGCTGAAGACCTGAACATACCTCTCAACTGTACAGATTTTTGCAGAATGTCTAGATTTTTGTCTCATATTTTTGGTTAATTTCTGCTGCGGTGGTGGTGCTGCGGTAGCGTTGTCACCTCACAGTAAGATGCTGTCCGGTTTGATTCTCGGCTAGAGCGTCTTCTGCGTGGAGACATACGTGAATGGGCGTACCTTCATTGAAGGTTGTGCGTCAGAGCTGGCAACTCGGCACATACAAATCTACTGCCAATCATTAGCGGACAGGAGTTCCGCTGTGGCAACCCCTAACTGGGAAAAGCCGAAAGACACAAGAACAACAACAACATTTTTGGTTCATTTCTCCTAGGATTGTGGTTTTCTAGCAAATCATTGGCAAATCACTCAGGGTTTAAATCCAAAAATAATGACAGACACTTGAGTTTCAGACTTAATACCCTTCAGAAAATCTGTGTTAATGCAAAACCTGTTATTCTATCAATTTTCCAAGTTTGTAAGAGCAATATTTAAAATATTTAAAAAGTGTCTATTTTTGGGCCTTTGTCTAATTGAAAAACAAACAAATCTGTTAGGGGAAAAATATAAAAAATAAACATACAATAAGCTGGTTGCATAAATATCCCAGATTTGGTACTCTCAAATATGGGTGAGCACTGCACCCCCCCCCCCCCAAGTGCAATATCTTCACTGGTGAGATCAGGTCACAAAGTGGTTTCCCTTAAAATAAAGGTAAAACTACAACCCCTGCCTAGCTCCAAAGACTATGAAGGCAAACTACCTCCTATTAATTGATAGTATATTTAGTTTCCAAGCTCCCCCAAACCCAGAAAAAAACAGAAATCTATGCAGAGGCTACACAAAAGCCCTGTATCATCACAAACTGCTGCACAGAAATGGCACTACTGGACTGAAATAAGCCCAGGTCAAACCACAAAAAACATGTCACCCTGGTGGACCCCTGGTATTAATAGGTTGAACAAAAGAAAAAATCCTGTCAAGAAGTAAGAAGGAACATGCACAAAACAATAAAAGTTCCCTCATTACTCCAAACAAGCAAATCAGGGAACTAGTCAAGTCTCTGAAAGCAGACTGAGGTAAAAATAGCCTCCAAAACTAAGGATGACCATAAGGCATTTTTCAGTTATGGCCGCAATCTTATGGGCAACACCCAACAATATACAGAACTAATTGCAGATGGCATCACCTATACTCAGCCAGAAGATGTAGCAAATCTTCTGGCCAAGAAATGTAGCTGAAATTTCACCCCATCACCCCAGTTCTCCCACAAGAAATACCCTCCACCACTCCTCTGCCAATCATCATTAAAGAACAGGCTGTCACTGGATTCTCTAAAGCTAAAAACACTGCCTCAATGAAGCCCGATGATATACCAGGGTGCCTCTTAAACTGGCTTTGTCCTGATAGAATGCAAGACAACAGTCATCTCTCTGCACAGAGTTGGACCATCAACTTTGGACCATCAACTCACCCGTGTAATTACAGACTAATAAGTTTGTCTAGTCTTATTATATGTAAGCCCATGTAAAGAATAATCATGGCCCTGATAAATAATGACATAGGAAACCCTCAAACATTGGACTCAACCCAATTTGGCTTGTCAAGGACAGGTTACGTTTATTAAATCTGATAGACTTTACTGAAAATGTCACTAGGGCCATGGATGATGGCAGAAAGCGCATACAGCCTACCTCGAACTGGTCAAGGCATTTGACACAATCACACACTCTAGTATTATCTCTATTTCACAAGCTGGATAGCCAATTGGCTTACAGACAGGACACATGGTTAAAGTGGGTGAATCCACATCCAGCAAGAAGCCAGTTGCTAATGGTGTGCAACAGGAATCAGTGCCGGGCCACTCCTGTTCGAATACACTTTTCTGAAGTCAAAGCTAATGGGGAAGGACTCTAGATGACAAAGTTTGCAGATGACTGCAAGCTGGGGGCAATCACCGAATCCCATAATGATGTAGAGATCCTTCAGGAGGGTCCAAATCAGACAAATGACTGGTGTCAGAGTCATGGCCTAAAACTAATTGAGAAAAACACTATCATACTCTTTGGGAAGCCAAAGACCCCTGCAAACTACAATATTCATAGCACACCCCAAAGAGTGAACTCAGAGGCGAAACATTTAGGCACACAGATAACAGCCTGAACTTTGACTGCCATGTGTCCACAGCGGTGAGAAAGTCATTCTACGTCGCACGGCTCATAAGCAAATGTATAGCATCCACATCCAATGAAGTAAAGTCCCACTTGTACTCATCCCTAATTAGACCAATAACAGAGTACAATGCTCCATTTGCCATGCACTTGTCTATGCATTTATAACTGCTGGAACGAGCACTGAGTTTCCTCAGAAAAGAAAATACAGGGCATTAACAAAATGTCCCCTATGGAAAGACTAAAAGCCCTTTGTTTGTACCAGGGCTTCCTGAGTAGTTGTAATAACCAATGGGGGGTTGGTATTTAGGTATTTAAATGTGATATGAGTGTTTATTTTGCACTGATTAAGGCTTATAGCTGAAACTGGTATGCAGGATGTGCTTTTATGTGAGATATTAATATATTAAATGAATACTAGAAAGCTGAAGAATGGTGCTGGCTGTTTTTTGTTTGGTTTAGTTGGAAGTTTGGCTGTTGCACCTTTCCGTACTTGCGTTGAACTGTGCTTGTATTTGGATATGCACAAACCTATGCCATCTTCTTGCCCCAAGAGGACACATATTGGGTAAAATCAGATTACACTGGCTAGACCTGTAAGGGCTCTTAAGCACTTAGTCTAGTATTATCCTATGAGCTTATAAAAGTTAAATCTAGTTGTTTCTGAATGGCACATACATATGTAAAACAATAAAATATATAAAAGGATGTTACGCACTTGTCTAGGTTGCCATTCATATGTGGTGCATCGGATCAATACATGCTGATCGACAGAAAGGCAAGCAAGCCTGACATCAGCTCTGGTGTGCAAAAATGTATGCACAGAAGTGTTTTATGGTCCTTGTGTGGCTATGCAAGAGAGGGCAGGGATTACTAAGGGAGGTTGCTCAAGTGAGAAACACCCTGGCTATGCCAAACCAAACCAGTGGAATCTCCCCAGCTCTTGTCCCTATGTGAGAAACAATGGGGGAGGAGGAAGAAAATACTCGGAAGCTGACCAGTGGCTATCTGCAATTCTCAGTGATTTACCACATAAAAAAAAAAAAAAAAGTATTTTCAGCTATCCCTGGTAGTATGTTACCAGACATAAAAAACACAAGGGAGGCAGCATAGCAGGAAGTCTAAAAAAGCTAGAAGAGGAATGATCTCTACTAAGGCAAAATGAAAATTATAATTATGATCAGGTCTAAACTTCGATTACTGCCCTTCTTACTTCACACGAGAGTGACTGACTGTACTGCCAATGTACTGGGAACTGCATCCTAACAGAACATTTTATTCTTACTTACACTTGCATATTTAATTTAACAGCCTTTAACAAGCACACTGTACAACAGAGACCCCTACTGCATAGATTTCTACAAAATCCAAAATCTCTACTTTGCATCCTTAAAATATTTTTCCTAATAATCTCCCAGTTTCAAGGGAAAACTCCACTGTGTGAGGTAACTGCACATTACTCTAAGTTGCACTTGGGTTTCCTAAATAGATAAGGGTATAGGTATAGCCACTGTGGGAAAATTAATAGCACACAAAAGAAGAAGTTGGAAGGTCACAATAGTTTAACTGCACAAAAGGTAATGTCTCACTGCTTCAGTTCGCCCACTGGTAGAAATCTACTTGGGGAATGGGGCTGCAGTAGATGATGTGTGAAAGCTGCCTATCACTGCAGCGGCATTTTCAAGAAATAAGCCAAAGGTACATTTCATTAGCAGAGTTAGTCATCATAATATACCGCACAACTCAAACTTTTCTGCAGCACCCCATGAAACAATTCATCTGCTTACAATGCCTATTCAGCTGCTGAAACTATTTGCACGGACTCCCAGTGTGAATCAAATGATTTACAAAGCAGACAAGAACTCCGCCTGTAGCAGACAAGCCAGTCCAAACAATTACTTATTCCTTCTCCAATCAGCTGATTTCATCCCTTAATTCAATATCAGACACACTGTCTATCATCATGACCCTTCATGGTAAAAATATAACCATCTACAAGTTAATCTAGGGCTCTGCAGCAATGGCAGAAAAATGTACGCTTTTGCCACAAAAGCAAAACAATATCCCTTACAACACGAGATGCCCATGAAAGTTATAATGAAGTCCAAAGTTCATCATCCATTTTTTCTAATTCACAAAAGTAGATGCTGTAGGAATACTTTAAACTTTAAACCAACTGAAACTATTTCATCACTTACTTAAAAAGGAACATTAACGTGTGAAAAGCGCTTTTAATTTTTGAAATGGGTCACAGAGTTGACAGTAATGAAATGTCTGCTGCTTGAAGTAAAAGTATCCATGAATAATGTCCTGTAAAGTTAGAGGCAAACATTTAGTGTGTGTGCGTGAATGTTTTACATAGAAGTGAAACAAGTATACACTATTTGCTCTCATCTCCATACAAAACTTCTTGAGGAATGGCTGATATGGGTCCTTGCTGATTGATCCAATACCCAGTTCATATAAACAGATCAGATTTGCTTTTGAGGACAGATCAAGCTATTATGTGCAAAGTCACCTACTTTCTTGCAACCGGTTTATCCAGTGTCCTGCTAATCTTAGAGAAACAAAAAAATGGTACACATTCAATAACCCTATCACTACACTAAGTAAACAAAAAGCACCCTGTTTTCTAGGATGTTTAAAAATAAATTAAACAAGGAAGTAAACTGAAGGAGTAGGTCAGACCTGGAGCTAAATACCTGTAAGCATGGTGACTGAGACAACAAAGCAAGCAAGTGCTGGCAAGTCATAAGAGCAACTGCAGGGCCCATACCTCTCAACTGTACAGATTCTCGCCTTATATTTTTGGTACTTTTTCAAAACATTGTGGTTTTCTGGCAAATTAGTGGCAAATCATTAAAGATTTAAGTTAGAAAATAATGACAGTCATTTGAGTTTTATACCCTTCAGAAAATTCATGTTAATGCAATACATGTAATTCTATCAACTTTCTAAG
Organism: Protopterus annectens; assembly: GCF_019279795.1. Lineage (NCBI taxonomy): Eukaryota > Metazoa > Chordata > Ceratodontiformes > Protopteridae > Protopterus > Protopterus annectens. The sequence continues at coordinate 1,579,368,542 of NC_056725.1, forward strand.
TTTGTAAGAGCAATATTTCAAAATTGTCCCTATTTATGCCAATTTTTTATGGCTTTATCCAGACTTTTTACTAAGAGGTTGAGAGGTATGCGTGCGGTTATGCCAGCTAGCCAGGCCACAGTGACTAAGTAGGGCCTCCTTGGAACATATACTACTACTAACAGCATTTCTAGAGATGGTCATTTCAGACGCTCATCCACAATTTGTTCAGTTTACTGAGAAGGGAAGCTGGGTAAATGGCTATGCAACTGGTTGTGACTGTCAGACGCATTTTAAAAGAGCTACTCTGGTGCTGTCCCCAACCTTGTTTGACACCACCAGGTGAATCAAACACCCCCAAGGAAGAAATCCAGGGACAGACGTATCCATTTGCCTCTTTGGTGTGTTTTTTTGAATAATTAGCTTGTACGTGGTTTTATTTTCTAAAAGTCTCTATTTCATAAAGCTGCTTAATTTTGAAATTATCACGGCATGCATACCAGCAGTCTACTACTGCCTTACTCCTCAACCTCCGCTCTCCTTATTGCATGTGTATAAGCTGCACATCCATTAGGAACACCACTAGGTGGCAGTATATGCACATGCACTCTATACCAATTCTCCATAATTTAGTTTAACAGCTCTAGAGGTCTCAGTATCTTTCCTAACGGACCCTTTTTAGAGTTGTTAGCTACAGGTAGTTATCCCCACTCAGAGTTTCAGACTACAGCTAAAGATCACAATACACATACCTCTGGGGTTGCCAGCAGCTCTGTGTGCATGAAATTGACCGTCACTGACTGCTTTCTGGCTTCTCCTCCTCATTCTGCCTTCTCAGTTCTTCCCGCTCTGTTCACCCTCTGGGCTCACTCTGCACCCCTACCCTGCCCCCATTTCCCACCCGTCCCCAGCACCTCTATACTTATAGCCTCATAACCACTCCCACTCTAGAATCAACCTATCATAGCAGACCACACCCTCACTCACATGACTATTTCCCCTAACCACCTCTACTGTAACCTCTACTCCACACTTGCAACCCACCACCCTCCCTTCCTCTTCACTCATCTCACCTCTCACCAATCATTTATACCAGTACTAAACCCTGCCAATCATACCAATCAACCCACAATCTGACACAACCCCATATCCTTGATATGTCTCCCTGTCTTCCTCTCCTGCCTTCTCCACCTTACCAATCTCTCTCTCTCTCACCCCCTTCCATACAACCTCCACTTTCTGCAAATATGAATCCTTCCTCACACCCTGTATTTCTCCATACCTATAATTACAATGATTCTCACTAGCTTATCATAAAACTTCTTCCTGAGATCTATAATACAGTCCCCATCCCTCACACACACCACAATTGCTTCCCTGCCTTCAGCCCTAACCCTAAAGACTCTAAACGCCTTTCCTCCCTCCTACTTCTACTAATCTCAATCCTCCTCTCTGGTGACATCCATCCCAACCCCTGGACCCCCAGCCAGCCTGGGCAATAACTCACCCTCATCATCTTCATCTTCTCACCACAAATATCTTCTATTTGTGACTATAAATGCCCAAAGTTTATGCAACAAGTTACCTAACTTTCATGCCTGGCTCTCCTACAACCATCCAGACATTTTTCATCTCTGAAACATGGCTGAAACTTCACATAAAAGACTCTGAAATACTTCCTCCCAACTACAGAAATCATAAGAAATAACAGAACCCAAAAGAAAGGTGGTAGAGTAGCCATACCTTACTCTGCTTCTCTAACAGTGACTCTCCTACACGAGCCCATACCTAATTTGTCACAGCTGAGGTAACCCTAGCCTTACTAAAGATCAACAACAAAAGCATATGCATAGCTGCTCTATACATCCCACCAGGTAATAATATCCCCATCCTTGAGGATATTCTCTCTTGGTTCTCATCAAATATACAAAATGAGACTATACTCCTAGGCGATGTTAATATAAACGGGTCTCCCATAAACTGTCCCACAACCTCTCAGAATATAAACTTATATGATTTCACCCAACTAATCAATTCTCCAACTAGACCTGTTAAAGATATCACTTCTGGGAGTATTCTGGACTGGATACTAGTATCCCACCCCATATGATCTCTGACAGTGGTACCTTACCTGACTCCCTTAGTGAGCATCTCTCTGCCTTTGCACGTCACACACCTTCATCTCTCCACTTACATCACAATTGCATCTCAGTCTGTTCCCTGAAAAACTTCAATCCTCAAACCTTCTCTGACTCCTTAAAATACATTAACTGGAATCCTCTAAAAACCCATCCTCTGGACAATGCTGTTACTTCAATACTTCTTTTATTAACCTTAACAGTCTCGTTCCCCTCAGATCTAAAAGGGTGAAATGCAAAACTGCCCCTTGGCTAACCAAAGAAAGTATCTCCCCTCATGTATCTCCGAGATAAATCTTGGAAACATTACCAAACATATAAAACACCCAGCTCTCCGACAGAGTTCAAACATCTTCGTAATAGAGAAAAAAACATATTGCCGCAGATCAAAAATCTTATTACTCAGTACTACAAAACAACCACAAATCCAACCCCCAAATGTTCTGGAACAGTATCTCTGCCCTCCTACATCCTGGTAAAAAACACAACCCCTGCACAGATCCTAACTCTTCTGATCTCTCCTTAGCCACCCAATTTAACTCCTTCTTTATAGGCTCTATAGTCAAGATCACCACATCTTTCCCTAATAATATGTCAGGCCAGACTCCACCCCCTTTAACTCAACCCTCTCCATCTCCAACACAGCTCAACACCTCCCTTTCTCTAATCAAACCTATTCCTATTGCTACCATAAACAAACTTCTACAAAAATTGAAACCATGCTCAAATGCCCCAGATGAACCTCCATCCAACTTCCTTAAACTAGCTGTCAATGGCATAGCTTTTCCCATCTCCATCCTGATAAATCTTTCCATCCAAGAATCTTATGTACCCCTCCTCTGGAAAAAAGCCTTCATTATTCCCCTTCATAAAGGTGGCAACAAACTAATATTCTAACTTCTGTCCAATAGCCATCCTATCTTCCATCTCCAAAATTCTCGAAAAATGTATCCACCTACAGCTCCTACCCTACACCTCTTAGACAATCAACTGGTGACCCTCACGCAACATGGTTTTAGACCAGGACACAGCACCACTACTGCCCTCCTTTAATTTCTTGAAACCATTAATCACGCCAGCAACTCCGGCAACAAGCCACCAAGTGGAAAAATTGTACCTCTTCCTTCCTTCATACTCTCACAGGCATCCCATAAGGTTCCATACTAGGCCCTCTACTATTCAACATCTTCATCAATGACTTTCATCACTGTATCCCAAATGCTAAACTAGTCCAATACATGCCAACTCTACCATTATCTGCTCTGCCAAATCCTTCCCCGAACTCAAGAAAAGTACAGTTTTGTACCTACCATAAATGTAGATGTTCGAGGATTCCATTGCTGCAGTCCTGACTATTGGGTATAGTCCGCGTCCAGTCGGCCCGAATACCAGAGTATAAGGCTGACGTCGGTCAGGGCGCATTAGACTGACGTCAGTACGTCAGGGTACTAATGCGCATGACCGACGTCATATCCTCAGTCTTTTCTTGCCCCAGATGTCAGAAGACCCTAAAAAGACAAGTCCCAAAAAACCTGCACCAAAAACATGTACAATATATACAACAATATATATACAAAAATATAAACATGTAAACTCACCTACACAACCACCCCTAAATAGAGAGGGGAAGGAGGGAGAGATTGACTGCAGCAATGGAATCTCTAACATCTACATTTATGGTAGGTACAAACTGTACTATGTTCTTCGTCTTCCATTGCTGCAGTCCTGACTATTGGGTAGAATCCCAAAGCAGAGGTAAGGGAGGCTGGCAAATTACAAAGAAGTAGGAGCTGACAACATGCCTTGCAAAACAGCTGTGGCAAAACCAGCCCTAGACTTAGAGTAGATAGGAAGGTGATAATGCTTAGAGAAAGTATGCACTGAACTCCAAGTAGCTGCTTCCAAAATATCCTTAGTTGCCACCCCTTAGAAATGCTGTTGAAGTGGCAGTAGCCCTGGTGGAATGAGGCCTAATCCCAGCTGGAATCTGCTTGCCATGATGGGAATAACAAAATGCAATGCAAAAACCAATCCACCTAGAAATAGTTTGTTTTGACACAGGCTTGCCCTGAGAACTCAAAGCAAAAGAAACAAACAACTGCTGAGACTGCCTAAAATCCTTAGTCCTGCTTAAATAATAACGCAATTGCCTGTGTACATCTAAAGTGTGCAAAATCTTTTCCCCTTTATTTTGAGGATCTGCAAAAAACGTAGGCAAATGAATAGTTTGGTTTAAAGCCACACTAGAAACCACCTTAGGCATAAAGAAGGATTAGTACGTAATGATACCCTATCCTTATGGAAAATCAAAAGGGCTCTACTGCCATAAGGGCCTGCAACTCAGACACCCTTCTTGCAGAAGTAATGGCCAACAGAAAAGCAGTCTTCCATGACAAGTATTTCAATTCAGCAGTAGCTGCAGGCTCAAAAGGTTGTAGAGTAAGTTTTTCCAACACAAAATTGAGATCCCAAGCAGGAGTAGGAGCTCTACGTGGGGGTCTTATATTCTTTGCCCTCTAAGAAACTGCTTGAACAAAGGATGAAAACAAAGGTGGGTCACAATCATAGTGAGCTGAAATTGCTGCAGCATGAATCTTTATGGAAGAGAAGGACAAACCTTTGTCCAATAATTCAGTAAGATATTGAAGAACCACATTCAAATTAGGCTCAGAAATCTCCAAATGCTTTGCTGTACTCCAAAATAAAAATCTCTTCCATTTTTCTGCATACACTTTCCTTGTACTAGGTCTTCTAGCTTCCATAATCACATTTAAAACTTGTTGAGGAAGTTGAGACCTGCTGTGTGTCAACACAGAATATGCCAAGCTGTTAGATGAAGAGTATGTAGCTTGACATTGAGCAAATGACCGCCCTTCTGAGATAACAGATGAGGAATCAGAGGTAAAGGCCATGGAGGCTTCTTTACCAGACTCCGTAGAGGTACCAGTGTTGGCGAGGCCAGTCTGGAGCTATCAAAATCATCTTTGGCCTGTCTTGTCTGACCTTTAACAGTACCTTTGGAAGAAGAGGTAGAGGTGGAAAGGCATACACATGAAGGTTTTTCCAACTGAAAGACAGAGCATCCACTTTCCAAGCTGTGTGATGAAACCCTTTGTGCAATACTTTGGCAGCTGGTGGTTTAGTGGAGAAGCGAACAGATCTATGTCTGAGTTCCCCATGACACTGTCAGTTTCTGAAATACATGAAGATCCAGTTTCCACTCGTGGGGATCCATGATTTGTCTGCTTAACACATCTGCTAAGGAGTTCTGTGCTCCTGGCAGAAACCTTGCCTGAAGAGTTAGTTGCAGGCTTAGCAGTCTCCATAAAATCATTGCTTGCCTGCAAAGAGGATAAGAATGTGTTCCCCTTGCTTGTTGATGTACCACATGACAGTTGTGTTGTCTGTTAGAATCAACACCTGCCCTGGAAGAAGTAACTCCTTGAAAGCCAGTAATGCAAACTGGACTGCTAACATCTCTTTCATGTTGATATGTAGATGCTGTAGTTTGGCAGGCCACTTGTCTTGTATCCACTTTCCATGTAGATGAGCTCCCCAAGCAATGTCGAGGCATCTGTCGTTAAGATCTGACTTGCCTCTGGCCGGGTCACAGAGAGTCCCTTGTTTAGGTGACATTCCTGAGCCCACCACAAGAATTCTTTTGAAGGCAAGGTATTATTTGAATGACAGTGTCCAAATCCTGGCAGTGCTGTGTCCGTACATTTTGAGATACCATTGTAACTTCCTCATATGCAGTTTGGCATTGGGAAGCACCAGTATACAAGATCCCATGAACACTAATGCTTGTAGGACTGTCCTTGCAGTCAGCACGGACTGATGAGATAGTTGATGGAAGTAAAGTGACAGACTCTTTGTTTGTCCGGGGTTAAAAGGCCATCTGGGCTGGTGTATTCAGTCTCACACACAGAAAGCACATGTCTTGAGAGGGTACTAGACTGGACATTATTAACTTCACAGAATACCCTAGGCATCTTAGCACTGCGATAACATATTCCAGGTGCTGTAGAAGAACTTCTTTTCCTGGAGCCAGAATCAGGCAGTCGCCCAAGTAAGGATAGATTTGAATTCCTTGAAGCCTGAAATAGCTATCACTGAGCCAGAACCTTTGTGAATACTCTGGGCAGTAGATAAGCCAAAGGGCAATGCAGAGAACTGATAATGAGAATTTCCAGCTCGAAACGCAGATACTTCCTGCAACTTAGCCTTATAGGCACATGAAGGTAAGCTTCTTTGAGATCTAAAGTTACCATCCAGTGATTTTTGCGAGCAGAGGTAAAAGCTGTTGTAACGTCAACATCTTGAACTTGGGAATGTCCAGATAAGTGTTGAGGATAGATAAATCCAAAATTGGCCCAACCCCCCCCCCCCTTTTTTTCCCCAAAAATAAACCTTTCCCCTTTTTTATACGGGGACTCCTGGCCATTAAATAACCCACAACTGAAAACCCCTTCCCTTGAAGCCCCTGCTTCCTTTTACTAAGAGGTTGAGAGGTATGCGTGCGGTTATGCCAGCTAGCCAGGCCACAGTGACTAAGTAGGGCCTCCTTGGAACATATACTACTACTAACAGCATTTCTAGAGATGGTCATTTCAGACGCTCATCCACAATTTGTTCAGTTTACTGAGAAGGGAAGCTGGGTAAATGGCTATGCAACTGGTTGTGACTGTCAGACGCATTTTAAAAGAGCTACTCTGGTGCTGTCCCCAACCTTGTTTGACACCACCAGGTGAATCAAACACCCCCAAGGAAGAAATCCAGGGACAGACGTATCCATTTGCCTCTTTGGTGTGTTTTTGAATAATTAGCTTGCGTGGTTTTATTTTCTAAAAGTCTCTATTTCATAAAGCTGTTTATTTTTGAAATTATCACGGCATGCATACCAGCAGTCTACTACTGCCTTACTCCTCAACCTCCGCTCTCCTTATTGCATGTGTATAAGCTGCACATCCATTAGGAACACCACTAGGTGGCAGTATATGCACATGCACTCTATACCAATTCTCCATAATTTAGTTTAACAGCTCTAGAGGTCTCAGTATCTTTCCTAACGGACCCTTTTTAGAGTTGTTAGCTACAGGTAGTTATCCCCACTCAGAGTTTCAGACTACAGCTAAAGATCACAATACACATACCTCTGGGGTTGCCAGCAGCTCTGTGTGCATGAAATTGACCGTCACTGACTGCTTTCTGGCTTCTCCTCCTCATTCTGCCTTCTCAGTTCTTCCCGCTCTGTTCACCCTCTGCGCTCACTCTGCACCCCTACCCTGCCCCCATTTCCCACCCGTCCCCAGCACCTCTATACTTATAGCCTCATAACCACTCCCACTCTAGAATCAACCTATCATAGCAGACCACACCCTCACTCACATGACTATTTCCCCTAACCACCTCTACTGTAACCTCTACTCCACACTTGCAACCCACCACCCTCCCTTCCTCTTCACTCATCTCACCTCTCACCAATCATTTATACCAGTACTAAACCCTGCCAATCATACCAATCAACCCACAATCTGACACAACCCCATATCCTTGATATGTCTCCCTGTCTTCCTCTCCTGCCTTCTCCACCTTACCAATCTCTCTCTCTCTCTCTCACCCCCTTCCATACAACCTCCACTTTCTGCAAATATGAATCCTTCCTCACACCCTGTATTTCTCCATACCTATAATTACAATGATTCTCACTAGCTTATCATAAAACTTCTTCCTGAGATCTATAATACAGTCCCCATCCCTCACACACACCACAATTGCTTCCCTGCCTTCAGCCCTAACCCTAAAGACTCTAAACGCCTTTCCTCCCTCCTACTTCTACTAATCTCAATCCTCCTCTCTGGTGACATCCATCCCAACCCCTGGACCCCCAGCCAGCCTGGGCAATAACTCACCCTCATCATCTTCATCTTCTCACCACAAATATCTTCTATTTGTGACTATAAATGCCCAAAGTTTATGCAACAAGTTACCTAACTTTCATGCCTGGCTCTCCTACAACCATCCAGACATTTTTCATCTCTGAAACATGGCTGAAACTTCACATAAAAGACTCTGAAATACTTCCTCCCAACTACAGAAATCATAAGAAATAACAGAACCCAAAAGAAAGGTGGTAGAGTAGCCATACCTTACTCTGCTTCTCTAACAGTGACTCTCCTACACCGAGCCCATACCTAATTTGTCACAGCTGAGGTAACCCTAGCCTTACTAAAGATCAACAACAAAAGCATATGCATAGCTGCTCTATACATCCCACCAGGTAATAATATCCCCATCCTTGAGGATATTCTCTCTTGGTTCTCATCAAATATACAAAATGAGACTATACTCCTAGGCGATGTTAATATAAACGGGTCTCCCATAAACTGTCCCACAACCTCTCAGAATATAAACTTATATGATTTCACCCAACTAATCAATTCTCCAACTAGACCTGTTAAAGATATCACTTCTGGGAGTATTCTGGACTGGATACTAGTATCCCACCCCATATGATCTCTGACAGTGGTACCTTACCTGACTCCCTTAGTGAGCATCTCTCTGCCTTTGCACGTCACACACCTTCATCTCTCCACTTACATCACAATTGCATCTCAGTCTGTTCCCTGAAAACTTCAATCCTCAAACCTTCTCTGACTCCTTAAAATACATTAACTGGAATCCTCTAAAAACCCATCCTCTGGACAATGCTGTTACTTACTTCAATACTTCTTTTATTAACCTTAACAGTCTCGTTCCCCTCAGATCTAAAAGGGTGAAATGCAAAACTGCCCCTTGGCTAACCAAAGAAAGTATCTCCCCTCATGTATCTCCGAGATAAATCTTGGAAACATTACCAAACATATAAAACACCCAGCTCTCCGACAGAGTTCAAACATCTTCGTAATAGAGAAAAAAACATATTGCCGCAGATCAAAAATCTTATTACTCAGTACTACAAAACAACCACAAATCCAACCCCCAAATGTTCTGGAACAGTATCTCTGCCCTCCTACATCCTGGTAAAAAACACAACCCCTGCACAGATCCTAACTCTTCTGATCTCTCCTTAGCCACCCAATTTAACTCCTTCTTTATAGTCTCTATAGTGAAGATCACCACATCTTTCCCTAATAATATGTCAGGCCAGACTCCACCCCCTTTAACTCAACCCTCTCCATCTCCAACACAGCTCAACACCTCCCTTTCTCTAATCAAACCTATTCCTATTGCTACCATAAACAAACTTCTACAAAAATTGAAACCATGCTCAAATGCCCCAGATGAACCTCCATCCAACTTCCTTAAACTAGCTGTCAATGGCATAGCTTTTCCCATCTCCATCCTGATAAATCTTTCCATCCAAGAATCTTATGTACCCCTCCTCTGGAAAAAAGCCTTCATTATTCCCCTTCATAAAGGTGGCAACAAACTAATATTCTAACTTCTGTCCAATAGCCATCCTATCTTCCATCTCCAAAATTCTCGAAAAATGTATCCACCTACAGCTCCTACCCTACACCTCTTAGACAATCAACTGGTGACCCTCACGCAACATGGTTTTAGACCAGGACACAGCACCACTACTGCCCTCCTTTAATTTCTTGAAACCATTAATCACGCCAGCAACTCCGGCAACAAGCCACCAAGTGGAAAAATTGTACCTCTTCCTTCCTTCATACTCTCACAGGCGTCCCATAAGGTTCCATACTAGGCCCTCTACTATTCAACATCTTCATCAATGACTTTCATCACTGTATCCCAAATGCTAAACTAGTCCAATACATGCCAACTCTACCATTATCTGCTCTGCCAAATCCTTCCCCGAACTCAAGAAACTAAACCACGATGCCTTCTCCTGCACCGAATCTTGGGAACAATCACCTAGCCCTCAACGCTTCAAAATCCAAAATTATATTTACCCTTTCTAAATGCACCCAAATTGACACAAACTCTTTCTCCATATCTAGCCATAACTTGACCACAATTGAAATAGTTCCCTATAGAAAGCTTCTAGGTGTCCTTATCGACTAACAACTAAAGTTTGATATCCATCTACAAACTAATATTAAGAAAATCCCTCAAAAGCTGGGTATATTACCATAGTCATTACCTTACTCCCTCAACCAAACATACCCTCTTTACTACCTACCTCATTCCCTCCCTCCTGTATGGAGCCCCTCTCCTCACCAATCTTCAAATCCTCTTTAAAGTCAAAGCTGGCTTCCTGCTACAATAAAATCTCTTAAGTTTGCTATGGGATCCAAATCCTTCTCCCACCACTGCAATACTCTCCACACCTTGAATTGGTTAGAACTGCCAAACTATGTATCCTATATTCAACTTTTTACTGCCCATAAACTTCTCTTTAAACCGTCAAATTGTCTCACACTCTCCTCCACCCTTAAAATGAATCACCCAGACAGACAACTTCGGTCTAACAATCAGAACCTCCTGGAAGTGTACAAACCCATACATACTCCAGGGACACTTCTATCCTTCTCCCTAGCTCGACTATGGAATTTCCTTCCTCCTCTCATTTGAACTACCAACACCCACTCCACCTTTAAGACCTTGCTCCACTCCCATCTCTCTTCTCACTGGGAATGCTCCTGTTCTCACCCCACCTGACTCCCTCCATTTTTCCCTTACTTTCCTTCATCCTTTTTCTCAACCTAACACTCGTCTCCATTATTTCTAGCAACCTTTTTGCTACTCCACTTCTCTCCCTTTACTTATTTAGGAACCTGCAAGGCTTACACTTCCTAAGTGCCTTGCTTTTTTTTTTTTTGATATTTCTTAAATATACTGTATTAAAATGCATTCCTTGCTCTTTACTATTTCATGTACTCGTCCTTGCTTTTATGTCCTTAGCATACTCTGTCAGGACACATCTCACAAATGTTTTGATTACTGATTTGTTTTTGCCATGTTTTTATTTTTTAAACTGTGTATAAATTACAAACTGTTGATTTTCATTTCTGAGCTATGTTATTAACTTTTAAAATGTTGTTTTTTATTGTAATCTGTACAAGGAACTATTCTCCCCAGGCCTCCACTGAAAATAGGCTCTTTTTCGGCCCAATGGACTTTCCAGGTAAACAAACTGTAAATAAACAAATAAATATATTTTTACCTTTTCACAGCAGCCTGCTCTGTAAAATCACTTTTTGTAACAATTGCAAATTAAAGAAGCATCTCACTGTCAGGAACATTTTAAACACTGCATGAAGCTTGATTCTTAACAAGGCTACTGCCTCAGTGCTGTATATGCATCCATTAATGACATATATACCTTTTGTGCATTCAGCACCTATTACCTGTTTAACATTAGTACTAGAAAGTGGGGGGCACAAGTGGTTACAGCCAAACAAATCACACATGTTAATAGTGCCCTCAAATTACAACATTGGTCTGTGTTTCAGTACATATTTGTGCCACTCCCAGCATTCCCAGACACACCCAATACCAGCTTGACAAGGTCATGGCAGCCTGCATTCTGGTGCCTGAGGTTATAAGGCACAGAAGTGGTGCTTTACCCTCTTCACATGTGGACAGTGGTAGCACCACTTGCGATATAGTCAGTGTTTCAGCTGATTGTATATTGCACCGAGAAAGTGTGGACACAAACGAATGCTGGGACTGTAAGTGGAGTTTGAGGTTTACTGGGGGGGGGGGGGGGGGGGGGCAACTCAAGGTAAACCATTTACATCGTTAAACATGCAATAGAAAATATTTAGCATTCTTCTATTAGTCTTTTAAGTTTAACAAAACATTCTCTTTCTATTACTAAAGTAGATTTAATGTCAGCAATACACTTAGTTTCAGAAGGACCACTCGTTACTTGCAGAATTCCTCTACCCCTGATGCGCATTAAATTGTGTGTTTGGAGCATCATCAGGGCTAATATTGTTTTCCTTGGTTTTGTTAAAAGGTACTTCAAAGCACATGTTGTAATCCCATTGGCAACCTTAGTATCTGTCCACTTCCTCTGCAATGTACCAAATTACATGCAGACAAGCAGAAGGGTTTGGTAGTTTTGTTGCATGTATGATTGCATTTGTTGCCCCTGGAGACTAATATAACCATTTGCTAGTGGATGTTTTTGCAACAGACAGCTTAATTCGTAGTCTCCAATTATGAAACAATTCTGTTAACAAGCTCCCACATCACAGTCATACTGCTCGATAGATAACATACAAGTCTTCACTCAACTCAGCAGCCTTTACATTCTTTGTAAATTGTACAATGTTATTTTGATGCATTTTTAATTCTTGGATTTTGCAATTTTATATTCTTTTACTATTATTTTTGGTACCTTGCTGGAGTTCTTTTCCTTAGGTCTCCACTGATTTTTTTTCTGCACACTCAACTTATCAACCGGTAGGGTTTGGCATAATGGTCAGGGTGTTTACCTCACACAATGTACAAAGTACAGGGCTTGATTCTCACCTTTGAGGGAAACTGGCTAGGCTTAAAATGGCCCACAAGGGCAGTTAACCTAGTACTTAACTATGAACAAACGCAAAATTAACACCTTTAGACCATCAGATTACCAAAAAAGTGGTCTAAAGGTTAAATGCTCAGATCTACTTTACTGCAATTTTCTTAAATCCTTGGCATCTGAAACAGTACCAGCAAAATTCAAGAGGGTTAATGAAGCCCGATGTCTATCGGCTATGTTTCTTTCGACTTTTCCTATTGCTTTTGATATGCAGTAAATTCAAAGCTAGATTACTACTAAACCATTTGTTTTATATTAAATGAAATTAATCTTTTTCTAACCTCCTGCATGATTCCTGTGATTCCGCATATAACATCAACGTTTTGTTTCTGGAATGTTTCAAAGCTCTGAACCAAGTACAATTATGTATGTGTGGGGAATATATGGCACTGCAGGCATGAAATTTACATTTCCTAATGCTTACATCTCCTTCTGGAATTAGCTTGACCATCAGTGATATCAGTACAGGGATAACTGCCCACATACAGCTCTCCACTTGAAGTGCTGACAAGGGCTTCCCAATCAGACATCTCTGATGAGTGGATCCCATTCCATGTAGCTTGCTGTCTCTCTCATATATGCACTGTTTCTCTAACACATTGTGCTCATGGGAACTGATGTCTGAACACATCCATCAGGAACATCTTACTAGGCAGTTCTTCCTCCTGCCTAGTACCAGATTTTCACTTGAAGTACATTCAAAAGTCAAGTCACATTTTTGGAGATGCAACAGTAGGTGCTACAAACATAATACATGTCCCTTACTTTAAGATTTATGGCCAGTCTCAACCACCGGAAGATTTCCATGCAAAGACAAACTTCACAAACAAAAACTGCACCCAAAGTCTCGTTCCCAGTTTAGGGAACTTTTTCTTCTAAACAAGACAGTTTTTGTAAATGAAGAAAGGCCACTGAAAAACACAAGAAATGTACTAACAAAGCAACACTCCTAAACCATATTTTTATGCATCTGTTCTCATATTCACTGGTTTATCTAGGTCATGACATTGTCGTACCAGCTGTTTCAATCCCATTCATGTTGTTGACTACATTACCAACACAGTTCTAGTGAAGAAAATTTGTTAGGGTTCTTGCACTGGTTGACACATCTAGAATAAACTTCCCTAAAAATTCCTGAGCCAAGTGCTCTTAGCGGTTCCACTTTGCCCTGTGACAAAAGCATCTCTTCAGGTTGGGTTACATTTTATGCCCGATATATGCAATCTAACAACTCAATAATTAATCTGCCCTACCCGCAACTAATAAATACTCTTCTTTACATAGCTTCAGTCTGGATTTCAGTGGTTGGCTAACAACATATGTAACCTTTCAATGTGCTCGGTTCTATTATGCTTTGCCCCAGGCCATCATGAGCACAAAGGAAAACCCCTCATTCGCTGGCTGAGTGGTGGAAGTCTGAAGATTATAATGAAGATCCTTGGAACTGTGAAAATACACGCGGGAATGAGGAGGTGGACAAGGAGATCATGGGTGAAGTATTTTAGAGTACTCTCCCACCCACTACTCTAAGCACAGCAATCAAACAGCTAGTACATGTAAGTAACAGAGATATAGGAGGCACCACGCAACATATCAGGAGAGCATAGGGGAGAGGTCAAAATTTGAAAGGATAACTGATCATTTTGCAAATTTATTGTTTTTTCAGTTTTAAGCATTTTCCCAAATTGTCTGGAAATGCATTATTAGGGGTTACATGGAATGTCACCTCATACTATACAGTAGCACCTAGATGGTGTATCCAACTTAAAGCATTGTATGTTTTAACCATAATGCTGGTCTTGTCTAGTTTTGTCGGTAACCTGTATTTTTCCCTTTTTTAAACCTCTATGATCATTTATCAGTCGTAGGCACTCCATTTCACTTTTCCACAATCACACAGAAATGATAAGCTCAGTAGGTTCTTTGATCTTCTGAATTATCGCTATTTCTTTGAGTATTTAGTTCAGCTTTCACACTATCTTTTAGCATGATAGGTTTTTTCATCATGGGGAGTATCTCTGGCCTAGCATTGCTCTTCAGCTGCTATATTACACTGAGATATCTAGTGGCCAAACTCCCCAAATACTTCCTTGCATTCTTGCACTAGGGAAACACAACGCCCCATTTGCCTCATTTATTTTACCTAGATGATCACTTCCTGCTAAACTGGCTCCATCAACAATGGACTAGTACAATCCAAAGCTCTAGAAGGGGTTGTCTGTTAGAAGCAAAAACAAGGCCTTTGCAGAACCTCTCCTCTTCCCGGTCAAAGTAATTACATAAAAACCTCTTACAGGGATGAACTCATCAGTTTGTCCACAACCTTGGCCTCTAGACATGAATCGGCAGCTGTTAGTATGGCCTTTTCAAGTCCACCACTGGTGAAAGGTTCACTTGTGTGACTGCACTCCAACTATAATATCTCATTAAAGTTATTTTCCAATTAAAATATAAGAAAGGCTTGTACAGCTGATCAAAAATAAGCTGATCACAACATTGCTGCCTTTTTTTCTGTGCAAGATAGCAGGACAGAGTGGAATGATGAATTTTCCCTTTCCCAACTGTTGTGTAACCTTGGAGTTGGTATATCTAAGTAGCAGGGTGTGTGTGGGGGGTTATTTTTCCAGTGTGACGAGCTTCGATGTGTTGCAATTCAGATGATGAGGCTCAATACCTCTAATTTTTGATTTAGCAGCGTGTGTGTGTGTGTGTGTGTGTGTGTGTGTGTGTGTGTGTGTGTGTGTGCATGCTTGCCTAGTCTACAACAGGTAAGGCAACTTCCACTTCCACACCTCAGTGTAAATTTTTTTTTTTGCTTCCAGCAGTCATACTACTTAACAGTTATTTCAGCTGCTAACCTTAATGTTACATTGTACCTCTGATACTCTCCCATATTCTCCATCTCCTCTTTGCTATCTTAACTTCACCCCCCCCATCTTCATTTCACTCACTATTCTAGTTTACTGCCATAGTCAATCCAATTTATAGTCCAGTGATGGATCTAATACAACTGATGTGAATAAAGTTCTACCATCACCACTACATCAGGATTTTTCAGGAAGTACAGTACCTTTCCATCCAACAGTCGGCCATGGAACCACAAACTACTTTTTTTGCCTAATCTCCTTGGGCATCATGAAGTATTGCAGCAACTGCCTCAAATGTTCACAAACTGGTTTCACAGCTTTCATTTTTTTGTCAAATTTCTTTTTATGAAATTTTTAATACCCATCAAAAAAAAAAAAGTAAAAGAAAAACAACCTGGTCCACCAAGCAGCCAAATATACAAAAAATTGTATACCAGCCGTTTAAAAATAAAAGAACCTGACTTTTTCTTGAAGATTAAGGAAGTGAAGCATCTCCTCTTGGCTTTGCTCAGTAACATTCACTTTTCTTTCTATGTTAATATTTTGCACAGCAACTTTTCCACATGTTATTTTTACCTTAAATTGGGCAAGATGATATGCTGACTTAGTTCCAAATCTCTCAGTCTATCATCTAACTTCTTTTTTTTTCATAATGTTACACAAACTATTCAATGCTGCTGCCTCATCATCATTATTAAAGGATGAAAGCTGCAATTTGGTACAATGACATCGCTTGACAATTTTTTCCCATAAAGATGTAGCCAGTTCTTAAGTAAATAGATTTTCAGTTGCCTGACAACCCTCGTGTAACAGTGATCTTTTATCAGCTTATCAATGTATCACAACTTTAAAACTAGCTTGCTGACATCAGCAACAAAGCATGCCACTCAATGAATCTGCTATGTTTACAGTCTTGTAAAACACACAGCTCTCATACACCTCTTTTTTTTCCTTGTGTACAACACAGTCATCACAACTGTAAACTCAGCTTTTATTTTTCTCAGCAAAAATGTCATACACATTTAATGAGCTATAGCCTGCCGATATAATCGGCAATAAGATACTTCTGTGGTTGGTTGTTTTCCTACAACCCAAATGCTAGCAGCTAAAACTCAAAACACTGCACGGCACCTTTTTCCTTTTCTTACAGACATTTCCAGTCAGTTTGCATGACTTGATATCATGCTTATTTTATACCTTCCAATTTTACTGAACTTGGGACTGGGGCACTCAGCCAGTTTCTCTCTCAATGTGGACATTTGCCAAGATTTTGAAAGTGTATAACTGTTTCTGACTTCTCAACTTTATTAGTCTCAGCTGGTCACATGGTGTTTTACGAGATTTAGCAATAGCTCCTGATGCAGATATCCACTCTGTTAGAATTACACACTTTTTTATAAAATATTATACGATGATACAGACTGATTACAAAAATACCTCTATATCACACTTCTTGAACTTTATCAAGAGATTTTCATGATTTAAAATGCACGTATATCACATTTCTTGAATATTATTGAGAGATTTTCAATCCATTAATTTAAGAGAGATTTCAGAAGAAATTTGTTCATCAAAAACCATTTTCAGCATTTCTAATGGATATTTCATTTATTTCTAACATATGAGTTATACACACAATTTTCTCTTTTTTTTTTTACTTTAAAGGGTGGCCGCAGTGGTGCAGCAGTTAGCATTGAACCTCACAGCAATAGGTTCTCTGGTTCGATTCTCAGCTGGGGTGCCTTCTGCATGGAGTCTGCATATGTCCTCCCTGTGGTCACGTAGGTTTCTTCTGGATGGTCTGGTTTCCTCCCACATCCCAAAGATATGCATAGGTGGATTGGGCACACTAAACTGGTCCTAGGTGTGAGTGTGTGTACTTTCTGTGGAATGTTGGGTGCTGGGCTGGCAACTTGGCACTGTAAAACTCCACTGCCAATCATTCTGTGGACCGTTGTTCTGCTGTGGAGACCCTTAATGGGAAAAGCCGAAAGGAGAAGACTACAAGTGTCTTGTTAAGTGTTACATGAAACTTGTGGTTTTGGGTGTTTATTGCAACTAACAAAACAAAATGAACAAAAGGTTACCAGGAAAATCATCTGCTAGACTAATGAAATCAATGTTTGTTTCATTTTTATTTTCGTTTTCCCTCAAGTTTACTCCTTCCTCAATGTATCTGTGGACTACAGCTCTTACCCTGTCATGTCCAAAATGTGGGACACTACTTCCCAACAAAGGGCAAAATGGGAAACACTTGCCAACAGCTTCAACTAGGAAGCTCAACGCATGTACAATAAATGAACCTTTATACTTACACAGCATTCTTTTTATGGATATTATTCAATATTATTTGCTATTGGGAGTTAACTATAACTTGAGCCCAGTACCTTCAGAGCATCGTGCTAATGCTATAATCCACTTATCAAGGTATCAAATAATCCTCATTATACAACGACCCCCCCCCCATTAACATTCCAAAATGTGCACGCTGATTGGTCAGAGTACACATTGTAAATCAAACTTACACTAATGGAAAAAGGTCCGGTCGCCCGGACTTTTTCCATTAGTATAAGTCTTTTTTTACAGCAACGGAGAACGCAAGATCTCCATTGATTTTAGACACTAGCAAGACAGCTTTAAAAAAAAGTAACAGAGATCTTCCTTTCTCCGTTGCTTTTTTTTAAAGTTGTCTCGCTACGTTAAATGGGTTTAACATAGCGAGACAGCCTTAAAAAAAGCAACAGAGATTCTCTGTTGCTGTTTTTTAAAGCTGTCTCGCTATGTTAAGCTCCTTTAACATAGCAAGACACTTTGTAAAAAGCAACGGAGATATTGCTTTCTCGTTGCTTCCACCCACAGTTCTGATGTACTGCGTAAGCATTTGCATGTGCAGTACATCAGAACTGCCGCAGAATACCAGACAGCTGCGGAAGGGCAGCACGGAGGCATTATACAATGCCATTATTTAAGAAAATTAAATGTCTTTTTTCTTATATAATGTCATTGTATAATAGCAATAACCCACTTCTGGTTGTGGGTAATGCTGGATTTACCCACGGTTGTCTTTGGCCACTCGGGCTTCGCCCTCGTGACCAAACCACCCCAACTGTAGGTAAATGTGTGGGTTATTGCTTAAAAGACCCAGTCTTTAAAGAATCAGTCTGACAAAACTCTTTCCCATATAAAAATAAATTAGCATTTCATCCATACCTCTCAACTGCTACTGTTTTGGCCATCAAATTTTGCCTTATTCCTCCTAGATTTAGTATGTTCCTAATAAAGAATTAAAACATAATCAGCTCTAACTTTACTAAATACATAAACTATACCTATACAAAGTTTCACTACCACTGATTATGCAGGATCTAGTATAAAAAGAGCCTCTATTGTGAAAAATAAGAAAGTGTTCCTCTTTTTGCCTATCTGCTATGTTTTTAACGACTAGTGCTATGATTTTTAATGCTCAGAGGTTGCAAAATATTTGTGCTAAATCCGATACAATACACAATCCTACATTTGCTAATAAAACCTTACGGCAGTAAATTCTCAAATATAGAATAGTAACAATTAATTTTACACTAAAATGGACACAATGGACGACCATAATGGATTGCCTGGAAGGTACTTAACTGCTAGCAACAACTTTTTGTTTGCTTGAAAATGATTAATTTACACTGATACGGACCCATTCTGTCTTCTAAACGGCAAGCAGATTCAACAACCAATGATTTTTGCAGAAATGAATACATGAGCTGAGCCTGCAAATGGTGCTGATCAGTGTACTACCCCGGTAAACAAATACAAAATATAATAAAAGTAAATAAAACATTTCTGGATATACATTTACACTACAGGGAGTTTTAATACCAACGTCTGGAATCTCTCTTCATATCAGGTTTGCAAAGTACACTCAGAACAAAGATGTAATTATTAACAACATTTTCCCTAGAAAGCCTACAGTAAATGACTTCCAACAAACGTAACAATGTTTTTGTGATTTAGTAAAAGGAAAACTGCCATCTTGGAAACCTCTCCTTGCAACATTCAGAACACTGTCATACCAGGGGCTGCCAATGTCTGGCCTGCACAACGACTTGACAGAAAAGGTTAAACAAGCTTAAATGCTTTGTCAGTTCAGGCATTTAAGGAGGCACCCAACACATCCTGTCACAGTTCATGCGCACCATATGTGAATGCAGTCTACAGGTCAAACCTATCTTCCTTAAAAACATGAATGATTTCTGAAACTATTTTAATGAAGCCCAAAAGGAAACTGTTTAAAAGCTTACAGCTGTAATGTTAAAGGTGGGTGTAATAAAACTATTTAAAAACTGAAAAGCTCTGTCCACTATCAACACCCCTCTTTCCCACCCCTTCTGCACTATCCAGCAAAATACAGTGATAAATATTACATGAACAGAGGAAAGTTAAAATCAATTCTAGGTTAATGTTTATTGAAACAACACAAAGAACCATTTTTTTAATGGCATTACTTGAGAATGGATCTAATCTAGCAAGGGAAATTCAATTTACATTTGGAACAATCAGATTTTGTCTTTCACTCTAGAGATTTGTTGCGAACCACCTCTCTCGAAATGTGCTTACTGTACTGTATTTAGCAGAAACAGTTTAGCCTTAATAAGCTGATCACTGGCGCGGGAGTGCAGATCGGCTCAATCTCATTAAGCACGTAAGCCTCTTTCTAACAGCCTTTTTTCTCTCTCTCTCTCTTTTCAGTCTATTGCAGAGAAAGCAGGGATCTCTCCTCTAAAACCCATAATTTATGGGTTTATTCAAACCCACCAAAATGCCTCTTATATTCTAAAATTCCCATGGCAACTCATTTAATCTGGCAGGCAGGCCCAAATTCAATCCTTTTATCCTCTGGCTAAACCATTACAATGGTAATTCTGCTCTGACACTCTGAAGAGACTGCTAATTACTGTACTTTGTGTCCCAAGACAGATTTCTCCATTCAGATTAAAATAGCTGTGCAGAACTGAGAACTGTAGCAGCATTTTCTCATCCACTGGGGGTGAGCTATCCCATGCTCACATTCTGGGGAACATGCAGTAAAGCCGTGTTAACCTTGTGTGAAGTTCTATTTCTCACTGCAAGCATGAACTCGCAACATAACATGAAATCAGAAACATACAGAAATAAAGACATGTAATTCATCCAGCCAACTCAAGATCTCTGCTCATCACTCCTTTCCACACTTCTGCAATGAGTGCTACTAACAACATCAACAGGATATACAGATCTTTCCATTAAACCTACACAGTAGCTATAATGCATTCATTAGAGTTTTAGTCAGAGCAGCTCAGAATCTGGCTTCTAGTACTGACCCTACATTCAGTAAACTATGATCATGTCATCCTATGAGCTCATCACCTGATAGTCTGGTAGGTTACCTGCACATCAACTATGTATACTAAGGGACATAAACAGAACACAGTCAAGTCACAAAACACAAAAGAAACTCTACACAAAAGTGCTGTTTTATTCTGAAGTGTAAACCTAGCTACAAATAGTACACCTGGGTAGGTAGACAAATAAAACACACAATGAGAATTTACTAAAAATATTAATATAAGCCAGAGAAAAGCATTGGTAGTAACACAAGTGCATAATAAAGACACTGTCCAAGAAGTGCAAACTCTGTAGGAGCAGTAAAATTAGAAGAGGTAGCAGACATTTTGCAGTGATTAAAACAAACAAGTCACATCAATGACGCATGGAGCCATTTACATAACTAAGGTAAGCAACAGCCAGAGTACTGAGTAATCCAGCAAACAGAGGGGGGGTACACAGCTATAAATACAGGCAAAGTAGGAAGAAGAGCACAGCATCAACCACAAGGGGCCTAACACACTGAAGGAACTGATGCTCAGAATGAAGCTTTGCAGAAAGGGTTCTAGACGCAAGAATACTACAACTGCATAGCAATGCATCTCCTACAAAAACTCAGCACATACTAAAAGAATCACCACTACCAACAGTCAGTGCACTTATCCACCAGAGTATGTGCATGTATTTGTGGGGGGGGGGGTGAATAAGAAACTGAACCAAAGCTGCTGTATGAAAACACAGTTTCTCAGACTTTGTAACAGTGAGCACTTAATATACAGAAGGCACCTTGACCCTCCTTATATTTAAATCTACCCAGAGCCTCCCCTTAAGGGGGGAAAACAGGATACACACACTACATATACCCTATTCTCTCTCTCTCTCTCTCTATATATATATATATATATATATATATATATATATATATATATATATATACACATACACACACACACATACACATAAATACACATGTAATATTTCTATAGATGGATAGGTTCATAGTTAATTACCATGCTAGCTGCCCTTGTGGGCCATTTTAAGCCTAGCCAGTTTCCCTTTTTGTGCTTGAAATATCCTATCCCATTTGGTTATAGATTGGCCTTACCCATCCCATGATCGATAATTATATATTATCCCTAATGAGAACAACTGTGATCATACAATAGATAATAGGAGGGAACCCATGCATGGGATAAAACATTTAGGAGCAGACGCTGTCCATTATAAGCACAGGGGGAAATCCCGGAGTACATTTTCTCCATCCATAGATCTAAGTTGTGCTTGAATATGGACAGGGATGGATTGTTTTATGTGGATGGGGAGACTCTCCGATATATACCTGCCCATCCAAACCATTCTGCTGAGGTTGCAGAAGAGGTTAAGATCCCTAGACTGAGTATTTCTGATGCCATCTGAATTGCTGTTGAGCAGTAAATTCATCAGTACCGGGTCTGAAGATGCTTTGTATGCCAGACACAGGTCACCTTTTAGTACTCCGTCGGATACAGAGTTTAGTGATAGAAATTTGAGTCAATCTATGTATAGCATATTGCTTAAGCCTTGTACCTTTTTAGTAAGGTATCTCTATTGGGTGTTCCAGTTGTTGTGTGTGTCTGGATAGATACATGCTGAAGGTGGCTCTTTACTGAATGACTGGCCTAATGAGGGATGAGTAAAGGGGGGAAATAAAATCCCTAGATCTAGACACAATCCTTTTGTTTATCAGCTGTGCAATACAGACGGATTTTCTTACAACAGACATGTGTTGGTCAAAAGTTAGGTCACTGTCCATACAACTTCTAAAATCCTGTACAACTGGGTCAAATCTTGGGGGCATATTGTCAATGTGGTAGTTCCCTGGTCCAGATGATTTCTCAAACGGCACAATAATGCATTTTTTAGCATTTAGTATATATTGCATATACACACACAGTCACACATACCCACACAGAGGCACACACACAGACACACACACAGCACTTTTTGCATACATATCAAAAATAAAGTAACATTTCTTAAAAAGTAACTCATGGGCATTTAGCAATCTGAAGATGACCCCTCACCAACCTGCAATCAAATTAAATATTTGGCGCTGTCCATTATTCTTTCAATGACTGATAATCAAATACACAAATTTACTGAAAAGCACTTTTTTGCATTTAACTTGATTTAGTCATACAGACAAGAAATGTCAATCTGGATAGGTTCCATAATTGCATACCTGCAAGACAAAACTATCTGACAGTTTGTTAACCCATTTGTTAACCTGCAAGCCCACTAGACACACAATCCCTTTTCTGGGGCAACCCGAGGTCGCTGACTAGTTAAGCAACTTGCTCAAAGTCATAACTGCCTTTTAAAGTTGAAATGTTTCACAAAGTTTGTCCATACTGCTGTCTTTTAGATATCCCTGGCTGAAACTCCCTTAATATAAGCAGCAGAAGCGTCAACAGCCTTGAACAGAATTGACTTTTGCATGACCGGGTAACAATTTGTCCACCAGATAACAGACGACTATACAAATCTAAAACTGAAAAGCATACATCTCTCCTTGAAGACTGATGGATTTTTCACAGACAACAGCAAAGAAGCAACTTGTTTTATTTTCTAGTGTAGTAACTCATAGCCACATCCAAAAAAAAAAAAAAAAGAACTTACTTAGAAAGAAGGAGCAGGAAAATAAGTGGGCAGATGTGCAGAGTGATTACAAAATTCCAAATTCAGCTTAAAATTAGCTTAAAACTGAGGCCACAGGTATGAATAACATTCAGTGTCTATTATTCTTTTGTACTAAACTTTAAGACATTGACCATTTGTCATTCATTTAAATACACAGCTGAATTGGGCTCCCCCTGAAACAAGTCTGGGCTTTCCTACATAAAAAAACAGTGCTATGGACATTACTAAATGAAAAATCACTGATATTACCAACTTACTATACTATTGTGAAATAAACAATAAATATAAGGTATAATCTCTAATAAAATATTATACAAAAAAAAAAAAAAAAAAAGCAAATTAGTCACAGAAATGCAATGCCTGCTTTGTACTCTTCAGGTTTCACTTGTTCAAAGACTGCATATACCCATTCAATCTGCATGGCTTTAATTTACTCACTGTCATTTCTACGTCTGTCCAGAATTGTCATGGAAATTATTCTGCTTACAGAGATTTAAAATAATGAGTTCAGCAAGGCCCTGCTACCACCTTGGACCAGACAGTTGTATAGTACTGTGAAGATGTGAGATATTGCCAGCTTATATGTCATTTGTATATCAAACTATCATTTGTATATCAAACTGATTTGTACAGATGCTTGCACTGAAAAAATGCACCTGTATGTCAGACTGTATTGTAACTGTTGAAATTAATACTGTAACAGAGGATACTGAAAGAGAAGAGGTTAATCTCAGCCCCTGCTAACTTTTAGAAAAATATCCTGAAATTAAATTACCTGGTTTAGGCCATAAAGATTGTATATTGCAGTTCTGATTGGAATCCTGCTGTATTGTTTTTAGCAGTGAATTGCTACCCTGGAAGGCTGAAGTGTTGAAATTGTTTTATAACTTCCAGAACCTGCAACAGATCTTACCAAAGCTCTGCCTGTGTATATCATGGCACACATATGCGAGATTCTGGTTTAGTTTCTAGTGGGGGGGGGGGGGGGGGGGTAGTACTGGAACCAAAGTCAGATGACCAGATGCATGTGATGTCATTCTGTAAAGCAGTCTGTTTTTGGAACCTGACAAATAGTGACCCCTCATCTACTTCACCTTGTCTTGCTTTAGTAAGTAACCAGGGAACAGTAATTCTTTAGATCAGTCAGGAAAATAGTGACATTAGTTAAGTACTGTTTTTTTATATGTGTGTGAATCTATTCATCTGTGTTACTTAAATATTTCCTGTGTTTATTGTAAACAGATATTTAGTATTTTCATGTTCTTTTACTATTTATTATTAAATATATTTAAACTTCTCATTTGAGAACACTTGTATTCAGTGACACTGTGACCACTCCAAAAAGCCTTACTGCATTGGTCAAACACTGCCATTTGTATTAGTATTAATTTCACTCAGTACAATTGGGTACCCTTGTAAGAGCCTTAGAGCAGCTGGCTTTGGAGTGTCTGGTGACAGTGACTAACATTGTCTGGGCAGAGGGGCACAGCTAAGTAAATCTGTGCCAGCCCTTCCCAGGTGTGTGAGAAAATCAAATCTCAAAGTGTATGTGCCGGCTACTTGGAAAGGGACACACAGCACTGATTTCACAGAGAGTGCGTTGGAGGACTTGTTTTGGACACTTGTCGGAGGACTCAGCTCTACAGCTGTGCCAGTGGGGAGTCTTACTGGGGGGCAGAGAGACAGAAACCCAGACACAGGACTGAGCGTGTTCCCTGTGTGCTCTTAAGGGAAACTGTGCTTGATGCAGAGAGCTGCATCTGGAAATACTATGTATATCTATCTTTGTTCCAAGTGAACGTCCCTTACTGGTGTCAGTGGTGAGGATTCAGGCTCCTTGATTACTGGCCCACTGGAGGGGATGTCACATACCTCTGTGCAAATATCAAGGACATTCCTTATTTTTATGCAAAACTATCCCTCAAAAGAGCACTGGGGGAATGCAAATGTGAATGAAAAAGTGCTGGGGAAAAAGGAGCAAGAGTAAAATTTTCTTGACTTCTATTTAACTGGAAAATCCCCTGACATGTTTGATGGTGCAATCCAGTGTCTGCAACATACTTCCTTGGAAACAATTGCTGGGCAGATTACAACAGCCTTCAAGCGAATGCTCCAGTTTATTAATATGCTCATGGGGTATACTACATATGCAAACCAGTGAACAAATGATTGAAAAAAGCAGACAAGCTGGCATGCGACTTCATTATAACCCAGTAGCACTTACTGCACCATATGGCTAAACATATGATACATTTAGAATCACTCACCCAAATGCCCAGTGCCTCCAAAAATGAAAAAAAAAAAAACACAGCGTCCTATGTACCCATATATGTTACCTATTCTTAAGGCAGGGCCTTGTGTGCTTACACTCTGAGTACAAAAACACATGTACTGTCACCATATCATGGTATGAAACCTGGTGAAGAAATGTTTATCTATAGAGAACCCCTTATGGACACTGCTACAAGTCTATAACACACTAAAGAAATAGCTTTTCACCTCACAGCAATGGGCTTAAAGTAGGCCTTTGGATTCCCACCTGTGATGTAATTGAAAATCATCAATATTCTTTATCCATTCAGGAATAAAAACAGGCATGCCCAAAAATTCACTGGTTCTCTCTTTTATTTACTGTCTGATGCTGACAAAAATATGCTTACTAAACTGCTTATCGTTTGACCAAAGTGGACGGTTTATTAGAGAGAACTGGAGTAAGTAGTTAATTGCTGGGCAGGCTAATGGGGTATACATGATTTTGTGGGATAATAAGACAGGAGGGTGAGGGAGTCTGAGCCAGTTAAGAGTTTAGTGCTAGGTCTAGTAAGGTTTTTTTGCAAGCAAATCTGGCAACTTTGTTGGAGCTTTGTTCAAGTTTAGAACTAAATGAGCCTTCTAGATTGGTCATAATAGGGGCTCCATATACGAGAGAGGGTAAGCGCGAGTGGTAGCTATGGTTACCTTGGAAGAGTTTGTAAAGCAATTTCTTTACTCTATGAAGGGTACCTAGCTTTTGACAGGTTTTCTTTATGCTGTTGTGGACGTGTAAATCAAACTTAAGATGGTCATTGGTTGTCATGTCAAGTAGTTTTTGTATGTGGAGTACCGTCAATAATGATATTATTTAAGGAGGACATTTTACAGTGTTTTCTTCCCCAAAGAAATGGAATTTTGAAAAGGTAATTTAGTTGCTTTGGGAATTAGTAACCAATTTTCAACAGAGTTATAGGCTTCTTAAGGAATTCTCTGAAGATGTATGAGGTTACCTGAACTGCATATTAAAGCAGAATCAGCAGCATACTGTATGAGGGAAGCTTGCTGAGAGGATTTATGTAAACTGTTAGTGAATATAGCAATGAGTGGAGGGCCGAGAATGGAGCCCTGCAGTACACTAGTATTGACAGGAAGGGAGAAAAGTGGAGATGCATTTAACAGACTGGTATCTATCGGTTAGGTAGTTGTTAAACAATAGCAGTGTGGCTTGCGATAGTCCTAGAGAAGACAGTTGAAAGAAGAGTTTTTGTTGACAGACTAGATCAAAAGTTTATTTTTATTTTTATTTATTTTATATTTGTTAACCGGGCTAGTCTAGATGGATACATATCCTTTTTCAGTAGAGGCCCGAGGAGAAAAGCTCCAACATAAATGGTAAATCACAAATTGAAAATAGATTGGATAAGAAAGTATGTGTATTAGTTTAGTCAGGTTCAGGACATGGGCATAGCCATTGTGTCTTGAGATACTCTTTCAGGTTGCTTTTTTGATGAGTGATGATGAGAGGTATTTCTAAGGTTGTTTGGGAGGAGTTCCATGGTTTGCCAATGGAGTTGGCAAAGAGGGCATCACCGCCAGAATTATTAGCTTTAATGGTTTCGATCTGGGTGCTGTTGGATGATCGGAGACTATTTAGGTTAGTGTATGGGAGTTGGTTGAGTTTGAGAAGGTTGGGCAGTTCCAACCAGCTTGCCCCAGGTGGGTTATGACAGTGTGATGGTGCGATAAGAGAGAACCTGTTATGATAGCAGCATGTTTATTATAGGCCAGAGAGCATGTTTAGTTCACGTTTATTGAGGAAAGAAAGGACTGGGGAGGCATAGAGGAGGGTAGAGAGAGTGGGGTGCGGCAATGGTTAGTTTGGCAGTAGGAGTTAAAAAGTTTTTTATTCTGTACATGAATCCTAGTTTTTGTTTACAGATTTAACCTAGAGAAAAACAGGAGAAAACAGAGGAGGTTGGAGGTTTGAGAGGAGAGAGAGAGAGAGAGATAAATTGGGGAGGAGCAGCGTATTGGATGCAGGTGGGATTGAGGGATACTGAGTGGGAGGTCGTTAATGAAGATGGAAAATAGAAGTGGTCCCAATGGTTAGGAAGGAAGCAGGCTGATAGTCTATTTTGCCACAGACAGCCTGTTTTGCTACCCAGTTAGGTAAGCTTTGAACTGATTGACCATATCAAAAGCTTTTGACAGGTCAAGAAAAATCTTCCAAAGAGTGTTGGCTTGATGGATATGGGATATGGAATATGATCATATAGGATATGCTAAAATAAGAATTAATTAGATCAGCTGCTGCTGTGGGATCAGCTGGCTTTTTGTTGGTTGGTGCCTTTTAAGAGAAGACAACCGGTATGAGTATGAAAAGAATTAGAAAAGGGTAGGGGAGGGTTGTTAAGAGGTTGGTAGGGGTGGGGGTAGGGGGAGTGAGGAGGACTGGCGAGAGTCTAGTAGAAGAGTGAGTTAAAGGCAAAGCAGCGGCATTGGCTATTTCTTTCAATGAGTTTTTCAGGGGTTGGGGTAGTAGTTTTTTTTGGGTGGTGGAGGTGTTTAAAACACAAAACAAAAAAAAAATTTTTTTGGGTGGTGTTTCTGCTGGAGGTGGCAGAGTATTGCTTTTTTGTCTAGGTGTAACGGTTGTTTTAGTAGTATTTTAGATGTTGAAAACAGTTCTATCTTGGGGGGGGGTTTTGTGTCATTTCCATTTTGGCTTGATCACGGAGTTTTATTTTGCTTTTTTTTTCTTTAGAAAGGGAGCTAGGAGCTATGCTTTTGGGTTTAATTATATGGGGCATGGGAGGGTCAAGAGTCAAGTAATGTGTTATGTGTTAAGATCCGCTCTCCTGGCCTGAGGAGGCAGAGTTCTTAATAAGGTCCAGTTACAATTTTTTAGTTCAGCAAAGAAATTATTGGGAGTATGGTTTGTTTTTTGATATAATAAGTAAAGGTGGGTCACTGAGGTCATTGGGGAAGGGTGCCTGTAGTATAGTTGCTCTCATTGGTGGTAAAGGATCAGTCAATAGTACTTTCTTTTGAATCTGGTATATAATATGGGAAAAAAAAAATATAAGTAATGGGGTTGTGTTGGGGTTGTGTGTAAGCGCAGTGAGACCAGTCAATATGTACAGTTTCTGTGGTTTGTGGGTTGGTGGTTAACCAAGGTTTTTGCTAAATTTTTTGGTGTTTTTCTTCCCAGGTGATAGGGGTAGGTTGAGGAGGTGGCATTTTTTGGTGTTTGAGGCAAATTTTATTAGAAATTGTTCTAAGTTTGAGATTTGGATGGTGGTTGTACTGATTATTATGGATATTTTTTTATTTTTTTAAACATGACTCCCCTTCTTTTTTTTTTTTTCTTTACCAATCAGCCCTGAAGATATATGGGGGGATCTCTTGATCTCTGTGTGGAGGGTTTTAGCCAGGTTCAGTCAGTTAGACACATAATGTCAGGTGAGTAGCTATCATTGCATGTGTAGTGTGTGAATTTTGTTATTAATGCTTCTAAGGTTAAGATGTAGTATTAGAAGGAGTATGGGCGTCATAGATGATACTAGTTTTCAGGTAAACTAAAAAAAATTTTTTTTAGATTAATTAATTATTGGTTTGGTTTTGTTGTTTGTTGTTTGGGGGTGTGGGAGTGTGAGATGGACTCTTTTGATGAATATTGTTTTGCCTTAATAACAAAGTGATAGGATTGGGAGTTAGTGAGGCCATTGATTACAAATAGCGCCAGTCCTGGTCGCTATACAGTTACAAAAAAGCGCGCTAGAAGCGCCAGCAACACGGTGGATCTTAACAGTTGTACACTTAGCAAAAATATACAGAACAGTGCAAGGCAGAAAGCAAACACAAGGTAATAATTGAGGAACTAGCAATAGACCCAGTCGCTAAACAGTTCGGCTTTAGTCAGATCAAGGAATACAGAGAAAATGTGCTTGCCTTTGTCTCTGGCTTTGTTAATAGTATCTGTGAAGGTTAATAAGGCTGTGGTAGTGTTATGAGCAGGGTCTAAAACCATGATGTGTGGGGATCAGAAGCTTTTCCTGAAGGGGTTCAAGTAGTTTTTTGTGAATGCACTTTTCCAAAAGTTTAGGAAATTAGATAATACACAAATAGATCTGAAATTGGTTATATCAGATGATGTTTCTCCTTTATGAAGGGGGATGATGAACACTTTTTTCCAAAGAGAAGGAACATACAGTTCCTTGTTAGATCTACTAAACAGAATAAACACAGGACATGCTACAGAAGTGTTAGCTAGCTTGAGATGTTCTGCTGGAATATCTGCTGAAGGAAAACAGGGTTTCAAGTTTAAGTGGTAGCAATTTGATGTAGGATGTCTGTATGGGTTTTAGGGTGAAACGGGGTGTTTGCTGTCTGAGGAGATAGCAAGTCAGGATTGTTAGGTGGAAAATCTTTAAGTAAGGGTTTTAAATGCTTCCTATTAAATGTGTGTTAAATTTATCAGCTATTTCAGAGGGAGTTTTATCTGGGGCAGGATTAGAAGTGGTAGTTGTCAGGATGAAATACATTAATAATAGAAGAACAGATTTTTTTTAGTTGGAACACTAATAACGGGTTACTGTAGTAGATTTTCGTGTTAATCTGTCATTTCATACAGTTATAGTTTCATAGTTTTACAGGAGATTAGTAGGCTAATGGCCCTAGAGCCCTTACAAGCCTAGCCATATTTATCCTGAGTTGCCCCAGTTGCCTGTGGTTAGGTGAGTGAAGTTCAGAGATAAGAGTCGATGGTGTTAGTACAGACTGCCTCTGTCCATGAGGGACATGGGTGCTACCCCCAGAGTGAATTTGCAGTGAACCATCCATTGATCTAGGCTGCGTTTGACGATGGTCAGGGAGGAGCTCTGTTTCACATGAATCGGGAGCTTGTTCCAGAGAAGTGGTAGTCTCTGGGAGATGTACCTATCTCTCCAACATATGTTCATGTCATAGGCTAGGTTAAGATCCCTGAAGCAAGTGAACCTTGTACAATCTGACTTATGAATGTGTAGCATTTCCATCAGAGAATGCCCTGTAAGCCAGCCACAGGTCACCCCTTAACAACCTATGACAGAGAGAGTACAGTGACAGTGCTTTCAGCCTTTCCATGTAGGACTTGTTGTGCGTGCCCTGTATTTTCTTGGTGAGGAACCTCTGTGGTCTATCCAGCTGTAGCACATCTGGTGAGGTTCATACAATAGGGCGCACTGTACTCAACTACTGGTCTGATCAGGGCTGAGTAAAATGGGATTGTAGCATCCTTACATCTATATGTGATGCCTTTACTTATGAGATGTGTCACACAGAAGGATTTCTTTACCACTGTGGAAACATCATGGTGAACGTTCAAATTTTTATCAACCTGAGTTCCCAGATCATGTACCACTGGATTTATAGTTAGGGGAGTGCTGTCTATAGTGTAGTTAGTAGGGAACTCTGCTTTCCCAAAGGGAATAATAATGCATTTTTTTTGCATTTAGCTTTAATTCATGGCTTTGGCACCAAACACTTGTCTGCATTAACACTTTCTGCAGTTACAACAAAATCTAGATGATTTAGGATTTTTGCCTGGAAATGTTTGCATAGATATTTCGATACCCCAAGTAGACTCCAGAGAATTTTTCCTCCAGCAAACAGGAAATGTTGAAGGTGTGATGGGGGAAGAAAAGAGGTAAATTGGAACATATTTTGTGGGAGTGCGGTGAATTGGTGGACTTTAAGGATTACCTGTGGGATCCACTGTCAGAGATGCTGTATGGGCAGATTGGTCTGACGAGGGAGATGATTTTTCTGAGCTATGATACAGAAATGGAATTGCCTAGGGCCTTGATGTGTCTAATAATGGTGGCTGCCAAAAAAGCAGCTGCTAGAAAATGGAAATCAAAATCCAGACCAACTATACTACAAGTAGTGAATACACTAACAGACAAAACAAGTGGAACAGAGATCTTTAGAAAAAGGTAGGAGCAAACTTTTGTTGTGTCTTTCGGCTTTTCCCGCTTAGGGGTCGCCACAGCGGAACTCCGGTCCGCTAATGATTGGTAGTTGATTTTTACGTGCCAAGTTACCAGCCCTGATGCACAACCTTCAACGAAGGTACGCCCATTCACGCATGTCTCCACACAGAAGACACTCTAGCTGAGAATTGAACCGGACAGCGTCTTACTGTGAGGTGACAACGCTACCGCTGCACCACCACCGCGGGAACTATTGGAACAGTACATACAAGGAAGGAATGAGGTTTAATTAAGAGGTGGGAGGACTTAAATGAACTATGTAATTTTTGACTAAAAAAGATTGGTTAGATTATAAGTGATGTGTAATGTTTGCAACTTGGAGTGTGTCAGTAAGGAAAATGCTTGCAACTAGGATTGTATTGGTGTGGTTTGTTTTCATTTGTATAAATGTATGACTGCTTATGTAGTAAGTGAATGTTTAATAAAGATGTTTCTTGTTTAAAGAAGGCAGGGATTGAATAATTTATGTAATTTTGCTTAAAAGCAGCGGTGGTACAGTGGTAGCGTTGTTGCCACACAGCAAGAGGTTCTCCTGTTCGATTCTCGGCTCGAGTGCCTTCTCTGTGGAGTCTGCATGTCCTCCCTGCGGTCAAGTGGCCTCCGAAAGACATGCATGAATGGGAGTGCCTTCGCTGAAGGTTGGGCGTCGGGCTGGCAACTCGGCAATATAAAAAAAAAATCGACTGCCAATCATTAGCAGACCGGAGTTTCGCTGTGGCGACCCCTAACTGGGAAAAGCCGAAAAGACAAACCTGTAATGTTGCTTAGGTTATAGGACATATAGCAATATATGTGAAGTAACATGTTTGTTATGTTATTTATAGTATGATTACTTCTATATGAATGTAAATTTACCTAAGTCATAAGTGATAATTCAACAAAGGTGTTTAAAAAAAAAAGTTTCTGTAGTATATTAACATCATTGGAAGGCTCAATGATTGCTTCCCATTTGCAATCAGTGAACCTGATTAGCCACAGGCTGTTTACGTTTGCCTGGACTTCTGAGAAATTGCAAACTGTAAATGTCTCAGCCTAGACTCCTGTGGTATGCCACTGGTTACTGGTCTTCAGTTAGAAAAGTCACCTATTTTGAAAGTATGTGTCCTGTCAGAGACCCAACTGGCTACCATCTAATGACATAATGGTTAATTCCTAATTGGGAGAGTTTCTCTATAATACCTGCGTGGGGGATTATGTCAAATGCCTTGGTTAAGTCAAAGTAGATGGTATGCACTGTCTTTTCCTCATCCAGGACTTTGGTTACTTTCTTGAAGTCAACTAGGTTTAATAAGCATGATCTATCCTTAATAAATCTGAACTGGGTTAGGTCAAGAGTTTGGAGATTACCTATGTTCTTGTTAACAAGATCCATAATGACTCTTTCAATGTCCTTATAGACAAGGCTAGTTAGGCTTATGGGTCTATAACTCCCCAGGGTCAGCTGATGGTCTTCCTTTGTGCAGAGGGATCATTGTTGCTGTCCTCCATTCCGCTGAAACACAGCCAATTTGCAGGCTTTGGTTAAACAGGGTTCTAACTGGGTCTGCTAGGTCATGTTTTGTGGTCTTTAAAAGGCAACCTCGGATGTTATCTGGTCCCACTGATGCTATATCTTTGGCCTTGGAGAGCACAGAAATGACCTGATCTCTTAGGATAATAGGTTGAGGAATGATGGGCAGGTATAGTTTAGGGAATGACAGGTAGGGAGAAGGGGGTGAAGTATGCACCAAATCTGTCAGCTAGCAGGTTGGCCATTTCCTCCAGTAAAGTATGGGTGATCCCATCCACAACCAGTTTGGTGCACAGCTGTGAATTCCCTTTCAGATATCCGACAGAGTAAAAGACGACCTTGTGATTATCCTTAGCTAGGAAGGCTATTTTTGCAGTTCTCGGAGGCATTGTAGGTTTTGGAGAAGTGATGTACAACTGATTTTACCTCACAGAAAATATCATGAAACAGGTCATTAGAAGCCAGAATAAGTATCTTTCAACTGACATGAAAACATGGCAATACAGACAGATGCCTCTCTCTACACACACACAGACACAGAGACACACAGAGACAGAGACACACAGAGAGACACACATACATACTTATGTATAAAATTGACAGAGCAAGCTTTAAACTGTTCTTCTATAACACCATCTTCACAGCCAGAAACCAAACTGCTAAGCAAAGACACTAGAAATATACAGCAAAAAGAATCTTTACTATCATGCATACTGCCAACACACACTGCAATAAAAACAATATAGAGTTACAAGTTACAGTAGTGGAAGTTTCACAATGACCTGTTCAAATTTCACTTGGTCAGAGTAAACAGTACATTAAGTCTCCCCTGAATAGAAGGCATTAGCCTGGTGGGACTAATTGGGTGAAAAAGTGTAAATAAAAAAAAAAAATATATATATATATATATATATATATACACACACACACACACACACACACACACACACACACACACACACACACACACACACACACACACACACACATGCAGAATAATAAATGAGCAAATGCAATTGGGGTAAGTAGGAGTGTGTGTAAGAAAATTAACGTTCAACTGAAAAGGTGGTAGTTGTGAAAACATGTATGACTGCGTTATAGAGGTTAGAGAGCGTGTATGAAACCTCATGAGTAAATTTCTACAGAAAGTTACAGGCAAGTCTTAACACTGTCATATAATTTTGTGGTTTGTATTTTAGAACTGCAGTGAGGGATATGTCCATATGTTAGTTTAATAGATTAAGTATGACTAAAGAAACTAAACTAAGAAAACTAATGTATTTTTCTACTTTGACCCTATTTTGGAACTGGGTCATTGCAGTTGTGATTTTCTTTTACTTGGTAGTTTGTCTGTCTTTAGTTTTCCGCAAATGTAATTTTAACAGGAACAGGGCTGACTTAACAGTGTCTGCTTATGCATGTACAGTGTTAAGGGATGGTTGACAATACCACACACAAACTGCAATAAATGCCTCAATCTGTCTGCAGAGTGGTGATAAGAATATCTATGCTCTGTCTCAAATTCACTTATCACAACCATTCGTTAAACACTGAATATAAACATTTAGCAGAGAACTCCTGTACACACCCACACACCCAAACCACCCACCCATAAAGACACATCAATATATTTAGATATTGGAGTATGATAAAGTACAGCCTATGTTCCTGGACATTTTGTAGTTAGTCAGACTAAGTTACTATATATTTTGCATAACTCTCTATTACTAGTATTTGGCTCTAGAGTGCATTTAAATATTTTCCATTACAGCAGCAGTCCTCACTACATTCAGAGAGACAACATAAAAAGGAGATGCATTTGTACCTTAAACATCATTTTATTCTGTTAAAAAAAATAAAAATTTACAAAACTCATCTATGATGCACAAATGAAAACATTGTGACAGAAAGGTAAAAACCTGTTTCATTAAACAGATTTTTTTAACTGAGTACAATAAACAATTACTGCTTGACATGCACAATGTTTGTGAAATGAGCGCCGCTTCATTCATTTAAATATTTAGCTTTGCTGATAAACAGAGACAGACGCTGTAAATATGAAAATATATAACTTTAAAACACACGCATGCAGCCATCTATAAAACAAAGACTTTTCAGACATAAAATAATGACAAAAATCAAGTTTCTCATATTTGGCACTTGCAGTTTTTCAACACACACATTATGTTCTTAACAAAGTAAGTAAATAAATAAAATTCCAACCCTGAAAAATTAAAACATGTTGGATGAAAGGAATATGTGGGCAGTGGTCTAGAATTAGATGCACTGAAACTATTTACTGTACAGACAGATGTGTTTTCTAAAACACACCGAGTCGAAAACGTGCAAATTATACAGTAGTAACTTACTAGTATTCAAAAATGTGCACGTTAATTGGTCATCCCAACCAGCATACCTGTTGTAAAATTGAGCATACACCAATAGAAAAAAGTACGGCCACTGAGGCCCGACCGGACTTTCTTCTATTAATATATGCTATGAAACTCGATCCCCAACAGCATAAATCCTGTTATTCTAGCAGCTTTCTAAATTTCTAAGAGCAACATTTACAATAGTAAACTTTGCCCCCCCCTTATTTAAGGCTTGGCAGTTTTCTTGAACTAAGAGGTGGAGAGATATGTACAAAGGGCACAGCAAATGCAAGGAAAATCAGGTATGTTATGTAAAACTAAAGAAACATCCAATTTTCCTTGTATTTTTGCCCTGGCTCTTTCGTACCTCTAACCTGTCTGAATTTCACATAACAAAAAAGGCAACTGAAATCTTCCTTTCTCCATGCTTGCTTTCCAAAGCACTGACTAAGCGTGTAAGCGTGGGAACGCAAGTCCCATATACATGCTCACTACAAAGTGGAAGAATGAGGAATCAATGTGGAAGAACACCACAACACTGTTATACAAAGACATTATTTAAAAAGTAATTTCTTTCTTAAATAACGTCATTGTATAATGGCAGTAACCAACCAGTGGGTGTGGGTATATTGAAGATTTACCCATGGTTGCCTTTGTTTAATCACTCGGGCTTCACCCAGGTGATCAACCACCACCATCCATGGGTACATCTTCAATATACCACACCCATGAGTCGGTAATTTATTTATTTTATTTTTTATTTTTACATTTGTTAACCGGGAAGGTCCAACTGGACATGTGTCCCTTTTCAGTGGAGGCCCGGGAAGAAAAGCTCCAATGTCATACAATACATAGTCAATAGTATATAGTACAGAACATTTTATAGGAGTTAAACAAAAAGTAATTATAAGAAGAATATTTACAAGAGTAATGGTTTCACAGGAGTTAGACAATGGTAATTAAAGTAAACATGTACCGTGAGGGTTTGCAATTAACTTCAGTGTATATAGATTTGAAACATGCATACAAACAGATAGTTGGAAGCAATACAAAGGAGATTAACAATATAGTTTATAATGAACATCATTTTGGTAGTTATACACAGGGTGACATGTATAACAAAGAAAATGAGTCACATTTTCATGGGAACGGAAACCCAGCAAGCAGGAATCGGTCAAAATATTACAAGAAAATAAAACAGAAGAACTGGGAGAAAGACAAGAAAAGATATCAAGTGAGATATTAGAAGAAAAGAAAGGAAGTAACAGTATCATAGCTGATGGGCATACACACAGTTATAACAACTTTAACATATTTAATTATTCCACTGCACACATTCAGTTGGCTCATTTTGATTTGTTAGCAAAAGGAATGAAATTTATACCCACCCCCACCTTTGATTTGGCTGATTGTCTTTGTGAAACAAAGAAATTTGTAAGGAAGATAAACTTGGCTATTGTATTTAAAGATGATCAGAAATTAAGAAATAGAGAAATTATAGAATCTCAAATAAAGAAAAAAGCACATTCATCCCTCCTAATCATCCCCTTGTAGATAATTATGAGAAATTAGTGATGCATGAGATATACCAACTTCACAAAAATGTTAAAAATAAAAAAGTAGGTAATTTAACCAATGAAGAATTACAAACATTAAGGACTTTACAAATGGATAACAATATTAGAGTTATGAAGCCAGATAAAGGGGGAGGGGTGGTTATTTCTGACAAACATCTATACATCAAAAAAATGTATGACATTTTATACCAGTCAGGCAATTGTGAAACCATATCCATCAATGAGGTCAACATTCATATCACCGTATTGATTCATATCTTGAAGAATTTCTTATTGATGGAAGAATAACTAATACTGTATGTGACAGCCTGAAGGTTAAATGTACTAGATTAGCGACCTTAGTGGGGATACCTAAGGTCCATAAAAATTTATCAGATCCACCCCTCAGACCCATAGTCTTGGGTAGTAAATCCAAAACTTTCCCAATAGGAAAAATCATAGACATCTGGCTAAAACCAATATATGACAATATTAGACACATGGTTACGGATTCTTGGGAATTTTTAAGTAACTTTCCCGTGAATTCCCTGAATGAGGAAAGCATAATAGTCATAGTAGATGTCATAGATTTATTTTCATGCATCCCAAATCAAGATGGATTAGATGCCTTCTGTAATAGTATTAGAAGACACACCCAACTTGATTGGGACAAAACATGTTTGATATTAGAATTCATGTCCTTAGTATTAGACAACAATTTTATCTATTATGAAGGGGAACATTTTTGTCAAAAGAGTGGGGTTGCTATGGGCGCAGCTTGCACACCTATCAATGCAAACTTAGTTATGCTAGACTGGGAAGATACCATCTTGTTCCCCAGTGAGTATTTCAAGAAAATCAAACATTATTCTAGATTTCTTGATGATATTTACATTTTATGGGATGATAGTATTGATAACTTATTCAAATTCTTTGATTTCATTAATGAAAGTAGTACATTTTTAAAGTTCACGCATGCCAATAGTAGAACTGGGTTGCCCTATTTAGACACAAATATATATATATATATATATATATATATATATATATATATATATATGTATAGACATGAAGGGGAAGTTAAATCATGTATACATAGGAAAAGTACCTTCTCCAATAATTATATAGAGTATGGGAGCTACCATCCTGAGAAAATGAAGCACAACATATTCAAGGGTCAATGTATAAGAGCTGTTAGAATTACCTCACATTATAAGGAGATGGTACAAGAAGTTAAATTCATCACACACTTATTTGGAGAGAGGGGATATATCCCCACAAGATGATGGAACAAATAAGGTAAAACATAATAAAGCAATGGGGAAAAATATAAACCATTGTTAGGTTCTGGTGACATTCAAAGATGCAGAATAAATAATAGTAATACAAACACAGACAACCAAACAAGTATCACCCAATATGAGAGATTTTGTATATTAACATACAACACGGAGGTAGAACAGGTTACGAATATATTAACCAAATATTGGTTCACGATGTTGAGGGACACCAGTTGGACAGATATCATAGGAATTAAACCTAGATTTGTACTCAAAATGGGTCATAACATCAAATGGTACCTGGAGAAAAATAATCAAATGAAACCCACTACAAAAAATAATAAAGGGAAACTTACTATAAAATGTGGGATGTGTAATCAATGTGGATATATATTAGAAGTAACTCATTGCTTGGGAACATGGGTCACACAAGGATTAAGTTTAAGTATGGAAATTGTAAGACAAAAATGATTATATATTTGGCAAAGTGTACTGTATGTCCCGGTTTTTACATAGGTAAAACCGGAAGAAGTTTTAGACAACGTATATATGATTATGTGTACTGTATAAGAAGGAAAGACACCAAGAATGCATTATACAGGCATACTGAAAAGATGGGAGATACTCATGAATTCAGATTTGCTATATTAGAAACTATCCACACAGACCCTAGGGGGTGTGATCATAAAGCATTGCTGGCATTTAGAGAAACATGGTGACAATTACATTTAGATGCTACAAATCCACCAGGACTCAACGATTTTATATCCTGCAAACCAATTTTAGAGATAAATTAAAAGTTAATATTATGTGAATTGTAGCGTTTATATTGTTCATGTACAAATATTTAACAAATATTCTATATTTATCACAATCTACTTGTGGGAAAGCGAAGCCCTAGTAGGCAGTTTTTAATACCATGTATAAAATGTATTCAGTATTGTTGAAAACGTAGTTCATCAAAAACATATGTATCTATCTCTGATCAAATATCGGTATGTTATACATTTTTGTATATATTTTTTAGGATTTAGGGAATCTGATATTTAATGATAGCATACAACATGAGCAGTATTTGATTTATTAATTGTATATATGTACTCTCTTTTTAGTCAGTTGATATATATTATCCGATGTATAAATAATAGTTACATAGGACGTTTATTTACATATATTCATCGGCACAAGTTCTAGGTTGCAATATGCATACTTTTTGGTATATGGCTTTAAATGCCTGATTGATCAAATTGTGGAGCCAAATTTTGAACAAAAGATGTGTTTGTTCAGTGATTTAGTGTTCTGAAAAAGCCCACATTGTAGTGGGTGAAAGCGCTTAACACTATACTGTGTTTTTTATTGTTATTTTTACATTTTTAAGGCTTTGTACGGCTCAGTGTGGTTGGAATAAATTCCATTTTTTACAAGAGGAGGTGGTTGGTGCACTTATTGGTGACAACGTGGGTGTGCTTTTCGCAGATGGATTCCACTGTTAGTTTCATTCAAGGATAGTAGGGCTGTTGTGGTGCTATGTGCAGGGCAGAAACCATGTTGGGTATGAGATAGGAGGTTGTGAGAATGTTGATATTCTAGGAGTTGGGAGTGTACTACTCTTTCTAGGATTTTTGACAGGGTGAAGAGGATGGTAATGGACCGATAATTAGTGAGCTCACAGGAGCTAAAACCTTTGTGCAGTGGCAAGATGTGTGAGAGTTTCCAAATAGTGGGGACATATGCCTCTATAATTGATCTATACATATGGTTATTGGGTAGGAGATGGCTTCAGATGCAATTTTTAGATAATCTGCTGGGAGGTTATCAGCAGCTAAAGTAGTTGGTTTCAGTTTAAGTAGTTTTTTGATGTAATAAATGGGGACTGTGTTTAGTTTGAAGAAGTTAGTGGAACTTTGAGGGGAGGTATTTGGGTTTATTTCTAGGTTGTAGGGTTGGTGTTATTCAGATTGTTGGCTAGGGACTGAATAGATTCTGTGAAGTAGTTGCTGAATTGGGTGGCCACATTTACATAGTTGTTAGCTGTATTTGGTGTTGGCGTAGTATTTTTACCTGGCTGCAATAGGTTGTTTACTGCTGTCCAAAATTTTTGTGGGTTATTCTGATGTTTGACCTGGATATTGTGGTAATAGTTGGATTTGTCCGTTTTAATTAATTTTTTAACTTTGTTTCTAAGTTCTTTGAAATGTTGTTTATTAGTGCTGGTTTTGTTCTTATGGAACTGTAACCAGGCATTGTCCCCGTCTTTGAGTACTGCTCTAGTTTCTTTGGTCAACCAGGGTGCATAATTAGAATTTACTCATGTTTCTAGTTGGGGCATGGGTGTTGAGAATCTCAAGGAAAGTGTTGGAGTACTGCTTCGCCTAGGGGCAGGTAATTTGCAATTTTCCCAGGAACAGTTAAGTAAGAGCATAGGTAAAATTATCAGGGTTGAAATGGCTTTTGCTCCTAATTGTAGGGAAAGATGTTTGATGAGGTACATGGTTGCGATCTCTTAAGAGAAATGTTAGGCAGTGGTCACTCAGATTGTCAGGGAGGCAGCCTGATTGGATTTAAGGTTTGGGAGAATTAACTAGAATCCAGTCCAGTATGGATTCTCTTTTAGAGGTTTTATCGGTTCTGGTAGAAGATTAAATGACCTGGGCAAAGCCGTATAGGTTAATGTGCATAGTAGGAGTTGGGGAGGAACATATAAGCCAGTCAATATTGAAATCTCCTATTAAGATAGTCTGTTGAAGGAGGAACATGGAACACCACTGTAAAAGGCTTTCCAGAATGGTGATGATGTTACCTGGTGGGATATACCCTCCTATAATATTAAGATGTTTGTTGGGGTTGATGGTTAATTTGGCTGAAATTAGCTCGGTATTTGCAAGTTCTGGGGTAGAGGTATGCAGTAGGTCGAGTATTAGATGTTCTTTAAATAGGATTGCTACACCTCCTCCTTTTTTGTTTTCTCTGTCTTTCCTAAGGATATTGTAACATGTGGGAGTGATTTCACTATTATTGATGTGGGGTTTTAGCCATGTTTCAGTTAAAGTAACTGTATCAGGGGAGTAGTGGGGTAGTATAGTATGTAAACTGTGGGTTTTGTTGGCTATACTACATACATTAATGTTGAGGCGGAGGGGAGACTATTTTTTCCTTTGATGAATTAGTGCAAAGTTAGATTGGGATGGGTTGGATGGTACAGTAAGAGTGTTTGCGGTCTGAGACTGGGATGGATGTCTCCTGCCAGAATAAGTTTTTTGTGCATATGTTGAAAGAGCTTGGAAAGTTTGTCAATGGTCTTAGAGAATCTAAGGGAGGTGGGAGATTTTGTTAGTTGTGGGAGGAGTTTGATTGTGTGACAGTCTGTATTAGTTATGTGGAAGAGGGCTGGGGTGATCAGCCACTGTTGAGTGTTAAGAGGTGTAGGTGTTGGTGTTGCTGAGGTAAGGTGTGGAGGATGTATAGTGTGATTTAGAGGAGTTTCATATGATGAGAGATGGTATAGTAGGATTAGAAGAGAATTTGCAGAGAGGAGGAGAAGGGTGCATTTGGGAGATATCATAGAGGGTGAGAGCGTACTAGT
Source organism: Protopterus annectens (assembly GCF_019279795.1). NCBI lineage: Eukaryota > Metazoa > Chordata > Ceratodontiformes > Protopteridae > Protopterus > Protopterus annectens. The sequence goes on from NC_056725.1 coordinate 1,579,410,647, forward strand.
GTGTGTAGTCAGTGGTGGTGGTAGGAGGTGAGAAAGTCTTGTGTCTATTGAGCCTTAATGTGTAGTAGTGGGAGTTGCTGTAATGAGGGAGGTAGGGAAATATTAGTTGGGATTGGTCATCTGTGTTGTAGGAGTGGCTATGGATCAGTATAAATGTACATATAGTGGGGGTGGGTGAGATTTGGGGGTAGAGTAGGGGAGCAGAGTGAGCCAGACCGTAGGTAGGGCGAAAAGAGTGGGTTGAAACCACCAAAAGGCAATTGGCGACAGTAATAGAAAAAAGTAAAAAAAAAAAAAACAATCAGCTGTGCAGCACACAGGCAGGTAAGCGGCTACTGTGCCTGTTCTTTACTGCCCTTAATCATAGAACAAAGTGTTAGAGCTTTCAGTAAGCTATTATTGCTTTACACTTCGATACTGTTGTCAGCCACTTAAAGTAATTTAGCAGGACCGTCTAGGGAAACAATAATAAGTCTTGCAGTTGGGAATGATCTATAGGCAAAGTATTCCCAAGTATAGTTCAGAGTCTGGGATGGAATCTTGGGGGGGGGTTAGCATCCGGGTTGTGTGTATGCTATAAAGAGTGCTTTACAGGTTGGCAGTTAATCACTATGTTAGCAAGTCAATCTATGTAACATACATTGTTGCTGGGCCAAGCACTTTTACAGGTATCGCTGTAAATTTCTAAAAATTTACTATTTAAAAAATATTTAAAAATTGCTAAAATATAACATATAAACAAAATATATGGGGAGAGGTCTGTCTTAGATATGCACATTATCCTGCATTGGAGGGATAGGACACAAGTTCTGTACTGACGACACTGACAAAGCTGTGAAACTTTGCAATGGACCTGCTAGAGGTAATAAAATCTTATACTCAAACTCAGATACTCATTTTATCACACCCTTTTACTTTGCTCTCTTGTTGAAATAAATATGGAACATGCAAGAGGTCTGTTGTGCGACACATTTGGTTACATGATGGTTAGCAAACCCATGATTTGATAAGAGTTCCCTACTCTTAAAATGCAAGACATTGGAGGTATCACAAACAAGCCACACAGATCATGACAATCAGCCCACTTCCACAGATACCAAAATGTAATCAAAATATCAATTAATAACCAAGTTTATCCATCTTGTTAGAATACTGGTGCCAGATGATTTCAGTGTGGTCCTTTAGCTGCAAATGTACATGTTAAATAGGGCTTTAGGTAGTATGTGTAGGCTGATTTGCAGAACCTTGCAAACAGCAATAAACTTTTAGTAGTTCAGTGATAGCTGTGCTGGGATTTGATAGGTTTATGGTTTAGTTATATTTTTATTTAGATGTGGGTCTGTTTTGCCAGTAATGCTGTCTTTTGGCTGGCAAGCTGCGGTTAGTGTTTTGCATTTGTATTCTTTTATTTACATTTGTATTCTTTTATTTAAGGTTTTTATTCATTCTAATAAAGTTCCCTTATTAGTGGAAGGAAGCATTAGAACATTTGTGTGAAAAAGGCTTTCCTTTTTAATCAAATACTTTTCTGCACGAAAGTGGAAAACAGGAGCAATTCAGTTCTCTGTGACAGGACAGAAAAGACTTCTCAGCTTTTGTACGTGAACTGCTGATTGCATTGACTAATTTGGTGAAGCCCAGTCTTTTGCATGTACAACCATATTTACTATTCACTAACTTGTTTGTTCCCACTAAGGTATATGGCCTATTTTCAGAGGGGACCAAATATGGTACTTTTACAAACTTTAGGAATTTGGCCAGGACACGGGATAATTCTCTTGTAGACTTTGTGCCAGAAATGTGCTACTATATTGCACAATAAAACTTTTGCTGTACAGTAGACAGACTTGTCAATGGAAAAAAAAACACAAATACTACTAAGATGTCTTTTCTATGAGCATTGTTTTCCTTCCTTTTTTCATGAAATGTCTGCACAATCTTCAGGCTGTGGGTTGTACGGTGATAGGTACCCAAAAAAAAAACACTGGGGCACACTAGCTGTAACAGTGGTGGTAGTAGTTGTGGTAACAGTGGTGGTGGTAGAGGACAGTTTGGATAGTTAGAAATACTTCAATTTTGTAAACAGAGCATAAATAATTCTCTTGGGTGGCGAAAGCCAGGGTACATTTTTTGGCTAGGCTTGTATGGGCCCTAGGGCCGATAGCCTAGTACCTACCTATGAACCTATAAATGTAAAGTGACTGCATGTGATTCTTGCCAGTACTCTACAGCAGACAAAATGGGAGAAGATTCTACAGCTGTCCAAGGGGCTGTGCCACTCTGCTTTTACTCTAATTATGACGGTTATACATCAGTACGTTTCTTGAAGCTTTTTAATTAAAAAAAATCCATCAAGTGCCATGGGGCTTTTAACATCCCTTTAAGCTACCACCAATTCACGCAGACGGGACTGTAGTTTAGCATTTCATCTAAAGGAATATATGTTCTCAAGAGGCTAAAAAATTATCACTCATCTCTCAGGAGTCTCCACTTGTCATCAGCACTCTCTTTATCTAAACTGTCTTTCTCATGACACTTGCACATCTCTAATTATAGTAATCAGAGGCACTATCATGAGAAAATGTAATGACTTGATTTAAAAATATGCATTAGATGCAGTAAATGACAGCAAGATGTGACAGACGGTTAACCCAAGACAAGACATTACCTTCCCTAGGATTTCTTCAAGCTTGCATTTCAAAAACATACTAGAATATTCGCTGGGAAAACTACTTAAAAAAAAAAAAAAGTTAGGGAAACAAATGCAGTAGTTTCATACAGGTAGAGAGAAAGACCTTAAGAAACCAAAAAACAATATCTCAGATGAAGAAATTCTGTTACTTGGCTGCCACTGCATTAGGCACCTTAATATAATTCTCAAAGATAAGCAAAATAAAAATAAAAAATACAGACATCCATACACTCATTCATAAAGGTGTTGTCACGTTCCTCATGTGAGAATTGGATAGTTATTTTCATTTCTTGTTTCAGCTCCCAGTCATTAAGTAAAAATTCAAACTGCAAAGAAAGCGGGATACATACAAGGTAAATTAAACTTAAAATTCTTTCAAGAACGGATATGTATTAGCTAATAAAATAGGAATGGTCGGGATTCATAAAATTTATAGAAGAACTACTTAGTTTGCTTCAGCACATGGCTGCTTTGGAGAGAAGTACTAAAATGAAGTAAACCTGGAGGAATGCTTTACGAGCAACATCCAAGTTGATCATTAACATGCCAATCAGCTTCACAGCTTTTGTCAACTACTTCAAACTTCTTTCTGCAATTTACAGTTGCTGCATTTTCTTGCTAAACAAGTTATCAAATGATAGCAAAGGGAAGACAGCAGTGCCTCTGTATGTTAATGATCAGTCTTACTGATTAACAGTTTAAAAACATTCACTACCAGAAGTTGTAATCCACAAATTATACTCATGACTTCAAAATGTAATTTTCAGTCAGTACACTGATTCCATTTAATTTAGTGTACATCTAAAACAGATTCTAAGTAAACAACAACTGATAAAGCAAAACTGACAGGATTTTAAGTTGTAAGCACATTTTGTACATCCATATATTGGCCTTTGTGAAGCAGACACATCTGTAATTGCTTTTGGATGTCTGTAACCACTGGATAAAAATCAGTAAATAGTTTACTAACAATACACACACACAAAAAAAAAAAAAAAAAAAAATTATACAATGACTGGCCATTAACATTAAAAAAGGAGCATGCTGATTGGTCAGCCCAACCAGCATGCCCATTGTAAATCCGAGAATATACCAAATGGAAAAATGTCCAGACACGCAGACATTTTTCCATAAGTATATCCCATAAAAATTTTACTTTTTTTTTTTTTTTTTTTAAGTAAATTTAGAAAACCGAAGACCTCAAATGAACGAGTGAGACGGAAATTTAGAAAACCGAAGACCTCAAATGAACGAGTGAGACGGCACAGAGAAAAATAAAAAGATAATCAGGTATGTCCTGCAAAACTAAAGAAACGTACATGATTATCCTTTCGTTTTCTCTGTCCCGCCTGTTCAGATGTTTAAAGTCTCCCAGTTTATTTTTTCTTAATTAAAAAGCAACGGAGATCTTCTTTTCTCCATTGCTTCCTTTATACAGCACTGACGTAGTGTGTAAGCATGGGAACGCAAGTCCCATACACAGTACATCAGGAAAGCCTCAAGATACAGGAGAAAATGCAGAAGGGCACCATGGCGTTGTTATACAAAGACATTATTTAAAAAAAGTATTTTTTTCCTTAAATAATGTCATTTTATAATAGCAATAACTGACTCCGTGGTATGGTACATTGAAGATTTACCCAGAGTTGGCTTTATTTAATCACGAGGGCTTTGCCCTCGTGATTAAACCACACCAACCGTGGATAAATCTTCAATATACCATACCAATATCGTCGGTTATTGCTATAATATAGAACAAGGAAATTCCCAATGGGGTACTTACTTGGCCAGCTCTGGATCAACATGAAGTTAACTGTTTTCATATAGTGCAGACTACTGTTACTATACTGTGGCAAAAAAATAAATAAATAAAGTGGGTTGCCTACCCCCTGTATAACAGCAGCACAGTAATGTCCCTGGGAAGAAGTCAGCTCTGTGCAGAACACACTGTTCCGGATGAACTTGATCCACAGGTGCAGTCCCAGATAATGTTTTATAACTGCTACACAAAACATGTATGCTCTGACCGAAAATGCCAAATTTCATGAAAATGTCTTTTTTTCAGTAGTCAGAAAGTCAAAATTTGGAATTTTCTGATTTTTCACAGGGGGAAAAAAATAATCAACTTGGCTAAGGACACGTAAAGTTCAAGTATATACAACCTGAAAAGCAGTTATCTAAACTTGCATTTATCTATTTTTAAGTGTACTTTTCCTGTGGCATTCATTTGCCTCAGTTCTTACCAAAGACATAATGTCTTCAGCTGAGGACACAGCCTGCAGAACTCTTGCCTGCATATTCTACCTTACAGTAGCACTGCCATACACACTACCTCCTCACTATCAGCAGCTTCACCACAGACGTGTCTTGTGAAATGCCCTCCCTGGTTAATGTCTGTATGCACAAGTGTGGCACCATGTTCTCTCCAAAACACATCTGCCATAATCTTCATTTTAAGGACTCTCTGAAGTGAGGGTAACTTTGTGTGTTTCTAGCCAGAGGGTAAAATATGTATTACTGTAAAGTGAGATTGCTGTTATACCCTCCACCTGTACTCAATGCCCCAGGCTGAAAACAGCCCACACATTCTCCTGATAGCACCCTGGAAAACTGCTAATAAAGAGATGCCGCATGTACAACTGTTCTAACATACTGTCAAACCAGTACTTCAACATTTAATACCCACCTCACAGGCTACGTTATGCATTTGTCTTATCCCCTCCCCCAATGTAAAATGGCTGTACTTTTGGAATCTACTAGATTATAAACAGTTTACTACTTATAAAAAAAAAATCATCATATGAGAACAAAAGACAAGGTCACCTGTCTCAACCCAATGAAAAAACATGCTATCTTCCATATAACAAACATTAATTTGTATGAAGTGGCCACTTCATATCTTTCAATCTTGGAAGTTAGAAGTATGACATCTTAAGAAAACAAAGTAAAAGGAAATCAGCCCTTTGCTGCGACCATAATGGTGTACCTCCTTTATTAACACATCCCCCAAGTTTCTGTGCTTATTCTCCGAATTTATTTGGGGAATTTTATGCAATTCTGTTTGAAAAGAACATGTAGACCATCCCACTCAGCTCTCCATGTCAGCTGCTACAATGCAGGATGAAAACCTTCAGCAGTAACAATGTGGATCTCTTTATTAGAGGCCAAGATCCAGAATGGATAACAACTGGCCTTGTTTCTTTGGTATCATGAAGTAATTTCAAGTGAAAAAATAAACATTTCCCATGTTTAAGAACATGATGAACTGCCAGCATTACTAAAAACATCTGAATTATGAGCACATCCTGACACAGGACTAACAAGCATCTCTCAAACGTACTGGGGGGCTGCTCTGCATAATTCTATACCACACTACTTTGAAAATCCATCTGTGTGTTATTATGCCAAATAAATTGTCTGCATACCTGGAAAGTTTTTCCCCAAAGGAGAGATCCTGAAGGGGGAAGAGTTGTACCCTAGATCATAAATTCTTTGCTGAAAATTTTGCAGATATCAATAGCTTACGATTTTGTTGCCCCACAAACTATTGATTGTCAAGACCTTAAATCCCATACTTGGCCATTTTTTATGCTAGGTGCCCCAATAATATTTTCCCCACTGCCTAGGGGCTTCAGTAGGACTACCCTTGACATACTGTTGGTAGGTATGGCTGAGACCTCAATGCTTTACTATTACTGCTATTTCTGAGACCCTTGTTTAGGCATCCACAGAACTATATGCACCAAGGGCAAAAAGTCAGCACAGGATTCTGGATGGCCTGTTGACAGCTCACCATTAAACAATAAGGCTACCTCAATACCGGGCTGGAGACAGCAAATATCCTCTTTCCAAGCTTATCCATCACTCCCAGTGCACCGCTTCATGCAGACTTATCTGTCATTGCCAGGTTACCGCTTCATGTAGACTTACCTGTCACTCCCAATGTACCACTTCATGCACACTTACCCATTGGTTCCAGGCCACCACTTCATGCACACTTACCCATCGCTCCCAGGGTACCACTTCATGCAAACTTGCCTGTCACTCCCAGGGTACCATTTCATGCACACTTACACGTCACTCCCAGGGTACCACTTCATGCACACTTATCCATCACTCCCAGGGTACCACTTCATGCACACTTACCCGTCACTCCCAGGGTACCACTTCACGCACACTTACCCATCACTCCCAGGGTACCACTTCACGCACACTTACCCGTCACTCCCAGGGTAAAACTTCATGCACACTTATCCATCACTCCCAGGGTACCACTTCATGCACACTTATCCATCACAACATGTCCTTCATAAAAAAAAGTACAGTTTTGTACCTACCATAAATGTAGATGTCCGATAGACATGCAACTGCAGTCATAACATGTGGGTTGTCCTGCCTCAGGCAGCCCTCGGTCGGCCGGATTCCAAAGTCTGGGTCCGACGTCGGCTGATGTCGCATTTCTCTCCGACGTCAGAGCGGCTGGAGTACATAAGCATCAGCCGACGCCATTTTCTTCAGTGTTTCTTGCCCCAGATGCCAGGTGCCCTCCAAGGAAGGCTGTAATCAAATTGGAAGACAAAAACAGGATTCCAAACAAATAAATGAGCAATAAAACAAATACACCATAACAGATATCCCCAGCTAAGAGAAACAGGGATATGAGTGGACCCTAGGCATAGAGGGGTATGGAGGGAGGGAAAATCCGACTGCAGTTGCATGTCTATCGGACATCTACATTTATGGTAGGTACAAAACTGTACTATGTCCTTCAAGAATGCAACTGCAGTCATAACATGTGGGTAGAATACCATAGCTTAGCTGGGGGAGGAGGTATGCACTAGGAAAGAGATGGTGTGGCAATCAAACCCTGCAGGACTGCCGAAGCAAAGCCTGCTCTGGATCTGGAGTATAGAGGGAGATTGTAGTGTTTGGAGAATGTATGCACGGAGCTCCATGTAGCAGCTTCTAGAATGTCCTTGGTAGGCACCCCTCTTAAAAATGCTGTAGAGGTGGCTGTAGCTCTGGTGGAATGTGGTCTGACATTGGCTGGAACAGTCTTTCCATGAAAGGAATAACAGAATCTGAAGCAATGTCCAATCCATTTAGAAATAGTCTGTTTTGAAATTGCTTTTCCTTGGACTGCAGGCGTAAGCTACAAAAAGTTGTTCAGACTTCCTACTGGCCTTGGTTCTGTCCAGGTAGTATCGAAGTTGTCTGTGAATGTCCAAGGTATGCAAAAGTCTTTCCCCCTTATTCCCAGGATTGGGGAAGAAAGCAGGCAGATGAATGGCTTGATTTAGAGAAACCCTAGATACCACCTTTGGCATAAAAGTAGGGTTGGTCCTTAATGAAACTCTGTATCTGTGGAAAATAATAAAGGGTGGTATTGCCATTAGTGCCTGTAGCTCCGAAACCCTTCTTGCTGAGGTAATTGCCAACAGGAAAGCTGTCTTCCATGAGAGAAATTGCAAGTCAACTGAAGCTGCTGGCTCAAAAGGAGGTAGAGTCAGTTTTTCTAAGACAAAATTGAGGTCCCAGGCTGGCACTGGGGCCTTTCTTGGTGGCTTATTGTTCTTGATTCCCCTGAGGAATTGTCTCAGTAAGGGGTGAGAGAAAACAGGAGGATCAGTGTTGTATCTAGCTGAAATAGCAGATGCATGTATCTTTATGGAAGAATATGAGAGGCCGTTCTTTAACATACCTGCCAAATATTCCAAGATGAGTGGGATGTTCAGTAATGATGCATCATGTCCCTTGGTGGTATTCCAATTGCTGAATCTTTTCCACTTTGCTAAGTAAACCTTTCTGGTGGATGGTCTTCGAGCCTCTGTTAGTATCCGCTGAACTTCCTTGGAGAGAGATAAGCTGAAGTTATTTATGGAATCTCCCAGGCTGTTAGCTGCAGTGTCTTAAGGTTTGGATGCACTGTTTCGAAATTGTGTTGAGTCAAAAGTAGAGGCCACTGAGGGAGGGCCCACCTCCTGGTGTGACATATGCTCCGTAGTAGTGGGTACCAGTGTTGTCTTGGCCAGTCTGGAGCTATTATGATTCCCTTGGGCTTCTCTGCTTTGATCTTTAATAATACTGAGGTCATCAGTGGCAGAGGTGGGAATGCATAGATTGCTAGGGAGTTCCAGTTGAATGAGAGGGCATCTATTTTCCAAGCTTTTGGATGGTATGTCCTTGTGCAAAATTTTGGTAGAAGATGGTTGAGGTGAGAGGCAAATAAGTCCACTTCTGGCTTGCCCCATGTCGAAGTGAGTTGTCTGAAGGCCTTCGGATGTAACCTCCACTCGTGTGGATCTGAGAAATTCCTGCTTAGGCTGTCCGCCAACACATTGTCTTTTCCTGGAACAAACTGGGATTGTAACTGGATGTTTAGGCTCAGTGATTTCTCCCAAAGCTGCATTGTCAGTCTGCAAAGGGGGTAAGAGTGAGTGCCCCCCTGCTTGTTTATGTACCACATCACAGTGGTGTTGTCTGTCTGTATCATTAAATGGCCTTGCTGGAGTTGGTGTTGAAAAGCCTCGATGGCATGCATTACTGCCAGCATTTCCTGTTGGTTTATATGCAGATGTGTTTCCTTTGGAGACCATTGTCCTTGTATACATCTGCCTTCCATGTGCGCCCCCCATCCAAGGTCTGAGGCGTCTGTAGTCATGGTCTGTGTTATCTGTGGTTTTGAATGACATACCTGTGTTTTCCTTGCTCACCGAGGCCCACCATAGGAATTCCTTTTGTAGGCATGGAATGAGTGGTATGATTGTCTCCAAGTTGTTGCTGTGTTGAGACCAAATGCTTTTTAGGTACCATTGAAGCTTTCTCATGTGTAGTTTTGCTAATGGAACCAGTAGAATGCAGGATGCCATGTAACCCAGGGCCTGTAGGAATCTCCTTGCAGTCATCTGGGTGAGTTTTGCTAAACCTTTGAAGTAATGAGTTAACTTCTCTTGCTTGTCTTCTGTCAGGTAAGCCATCTGAGAGACTGTATCTAGTTTGGCTCCTAAGAAGATTATTTGCTGGGATGGCTGCAGTCTTGACTTTTGGAAGTTGACTGTGTATCCCAGAGCTTAAAGTAATCGTATGACATAATCCAGGTTTTTTGTCAACATCAGTTTGTCGTCCGCTTGTATGAGGCAGTCGTCCAGGTACGGGTAAATTTGTATACCCTGGAGCCTGCAATGAGCAATTACTGAAGCCAGGCATTTTGTAAATACTCTGGGCGCAGTAGATAAGCCAAATGGCAATGCTGAGAATTGATAATGCTCTGGCCCTGCAAGAAATCTGAGGTATCTTCTGCAGCTGTGTCTGATAGGGACATGCAGGTATGCCTCCTTGAGGTCCAGAGTAATCAGCCATGACTCCTTGCCCAGCATGGGAAGGAGCTGCTGTAGAGTCAGCATTTTGAACTTTGGTACTATGAGAAAGGTATTTAATGCGGACAAGTCCAGTATTGGTCTCCATTGAGATTCTTTTCTTGGAACGAGGAACAGTCGAGTAAAACCCCTGTTCTTGTTGTGGAACTCTTTCTATTGCTTTCATTCGAGTCAGCAGAGTGATTTGCTTGATAGCCTCTGCCCTTTGATTTTGTGGAAGGTTTGGCATGCCTTGTTTTCTTGGTAACTTATGAAAATGAAACCTGTACCCTCAGTCTATAATGTCCAAAATCCATTTGTCCTTTGTCAGTCTGTGCCAGTTTTCTGCAAACAGAGATAATTTCCCGCCCAAGGGAGCTTCTAGTTGTTCCCTGGTAGGCGGTAGTAGAGGAAAGTCATTGAGTTTGTGGTTGTTGGGCAGGTGAAACCCCTGCGTCACTTCTTTGGTTTCCTGGCTGCCATTGTCGTCCCCTGTAAGGGCCTCTGTATTGGCCTCTTCCTCGGCCACGTCTGTTCTTACCCTTTGAAACTTTTCTGGATTAGGAAAGGACCAGTTTTTTGAAGGCCAATTCCTACTGAATCTGGGGGGTTGAACCTGGAGGAAATCTTTCACAGTCTGAACTGATTTTGCTTTTTCTTTGATGGTCTTTAACACATCCTTAGCATTTGCACCAAAAAGCTTGTTCTTTTCCAAAGGTGCATCCAGAAGTTTTGATTTTACATGATCTGGTAGAGGTTGATCTTTTAACCAAGCATGTCTCTGAATCACTGCCCCTGTCATAGCTGCCCTACATGAAGCTTCCAGTGCATCATATCCACACTGCAGGAAGTGATTGCTTACTTGCTGAGTGTTATGTACAGCTTCCTGCAAAGTCTTCCTGTCTAAAGGATCAGGAGAAGCTAATGTTTTTTGTAAATCTTCTAAGAGATAATCCTGATATTGTAACATATGAAAAAGGCAATTTAAAGCTCTCATAGATAAGGTAGTGGATGTGTAAACCTTTTTGCCCCATCTCTCTAATGACCTTACTTCCCTGTTGGAGGGCAAAGGATTTTTTGAGGTGGAGGCTGAAACTCCTTTAGGCCCCTGTGAAATAGTTTCCAAATTAGCAGTATGGGCCCTGAATAAATGGGAATGAGTTGCTGGGACCCTGTAATACCTGTCTGGCTTGGCTGGAGCAGGAGGAAGAGAATCAGGGGTAGCACTAGAGTCAGAATACAAATCATCCAGAACATCAAGTACAGGAGGAATAGCTAAGGGCCTGTGCTGAGGCTTCTTAAGGAAAGTCCTAAGGCGTTTTCTAGAATCAGAATATTCCTGACCCTGCCACTTGAAATGTTCCCTCATGGTGTGCAGAACTTCCCCAAAAGAAATATCCTCAGGAGGGGAGGCCGAAGGGATGGAGTCTTCTGCATCAGAGTCCTCATAGGTCTGGAAGAGCTCTTCCTGGCTATCAGAGTTGACAGAGCCCTCAGAGTCTTCATCTGAAGGACTAGGGTCAGAGGGGTCAACCCGGGGCCTTTTACCAGGAGGAGGCTGTGATGCTCTCTCAGGATGGGCCTGTGAACCTCTAATCATGGAAATTAAATCAGCAGCCATGGACATAACTTGTGTCTCCGGAGTCGGTTGAGGTAAGGATTTAGAAGTAATATGCTTAGTTTTGCTGGCTGCCTTAGCCCTAGTGTAGGCCTTAATAGACATGGCCATCGAAGGCCTGGCAGCTCCACATGCAGGAGTGACCTTGTCTACAGCAATGGTCTCGGGCATTTCCTCGGTTTCGGTATCCGGAGGAAAGTCTATAATTGGCGCCAGAGTAATGTCTGGAATCAGAGTCGTCGGTAATGCGGTGTCTTCGGTTCGGAGCGGTGGAGAGACCGTCTCAGAGGGAACCGGAGCACTCGTGCTAGGTTTTGGCGTGGAGTCGGTGGTAGACGCGGGCCGAGGATGTCGGTCCCGGTCTTTTCGCTTTTTGGGAGTTTGCGATGTCGGAAGATCCGATGGCATGGTGTAGGCAAATTTATCGCCGAAAAAATCTTCAGCGAACTCCGCCCGGCGCCTGAGAGTGCGCTTGTTGAAGCGAGCACAGGCTACACAGGCCGAGACGTCGTGGTCTGGGCCCAGGCAAGGGAGGCAGTAAGAGTGGAAATCCTTATGAGGTATTTGTTTACCACAAAAAAGACAATTGTTAACTTTTTCAGTAATTTCTGACATCGGTTGAAGCAAGAAAAGGTCCCCAATGGGGTACTTAGCTTTTTTGATGACTTCGGTATCGTAGAATACAAGAGCTGACCGACCAGCACTTGCGAACTGCTTCTGCTTCGGGCACCGCGCGGCAAGAAAGACGGAAGAAAATGGCGTCGGCTGATGCTTATGTACTCCAGCCGCTCTGACGTCGGAGAGAAATGCGACATCAGCCGACGTCGGACCCAAACTTTGGAATCCGGCCGACCGAGGGCTGCCTGAGGCAGGACAACCCACATGTTATGACTGCAGTTGCATTCTTGAAGGACATCAGTACAAAGAAAATTCCCTTACTCAAAAATATCAGCTTCTGCATAATCATCATTACCGGCATCCTCTAAACTTTGTGCCCTGGTGAGGCTTGAAATGGTAAAAAGCTAAGTTGGGTAAAATACGACTGCCCTATTCCTAACAAAATCTTCAGCTCATCATATGAGACAAAGTACAGTTTTGTACCTACCATAAATGTAGATGTTCGAGTGCTAATACAGCTGCAGTATCACAGATGGGTTTTCTACCGTCAGGCGGGTCCTCGGTCGGCCGAATTCCAAAGTCTAGGTCCGGCGTTGGTTGCTGTCACTTTCTTTCCTGACGTCAGTGAGGCAGGGGTATATAAGACACAGCCAACGCCATTTTCTTCAGTCTTTCTTGCCCCAGATGTCAGGTGCCCCCAGTAGGAAGGCAATACATAAATTATATTTATATACATGCAATGCAATATAATCAAAAATCAGTAGTTGCAAGCAAAATACCATAGAAGGATAACCCAATCAGGTTGTATGAAGAGGGGTTAGGCCCTAGGCCTTTACCAAGAGGGGAAGGAGGGAGGGAAACCTGTACTGCAGCTGTATTAGCACTCGAACATCTACATTTATGGTAGGTACAAAACTGTACTATGTTCATCGTGCATACAGCTGCAGTAATCACAGATAGGTAGAATCCCAAAGCTACGCACAGGGTGGTAGGCACTAGGTGGAACTGGGATGAGCCAGAATGCCCTGCAACACAGCAGTGGCAAAGCCTGCTCTAGTTTTGGAATATAAAGGCAGGTGGTAGTGTTTTGTGAAGGTATGCACAGAACTCCAAGTGGCTGCCTCCAAAATATCTTTGGTAGGAACTCCTCTGAGGAAGGCTGTAGAGGTAGCTGTGGCCCTGGTGGAGTGGGATCTGATGCCTGTAGGGACAGATTTTCCATGATAGGAGTAACAAAACCGTATGCAGTGGCTTATCTATTTAGAAATTGTCTGTTTGGTAACTGGCTTCCCTTGAGCTCCTACAGCATAGGACACAAAAAGTTGTTCCGATTTCCTGAAAGGCTTTGTTCTGTCCAAATAATAACGTAGCTGTCTATGGATGTCTAAGGAGTGTAGCAGCCTTTCCCCTTTGTTTTGAGGATTGGGGTAAAAGGTAGGTAAGTGTATGGCTTGATTTAAAGCTACCCTGGATACCACTTTAGGCATAAATGACGGGTTGGTTCGAAGGGAAACCCTGTCCTGATGGAAGATGAGAAAGGGCTGCACAGCCATGAGGGCTTGTAGTTCCAAAACCCTACGAGCTGAGGTAATGGCCAGAAGGAAAGCTGTTTTCCAGGACAAATACTGCAAATCTGTTGAGGCAGCTGGTTCAAAGGGAGGCAATGTTAATTTTTCTAGAATGTAATTAAGATCCCAGGCTGGCACTGGTTGTTTCCTTGGTGGTCTTATATTCTTAGTCCCTCTGAGGAACTGTCTTAAGAGTGGGTGAGAGAATACGGGTGGATCCGTGTTGAATTCTGCAGAAATGGCTGAGGCATGGATTTTTATGGAGGAAAATGAAAGTCCACTGTTCAGCAGCTCAGCTAGATACTGTAATACCTGAGGCAAATTCAGTTTTCTAGGGTCCTGGCCTTTTTTCTCATTCCAAGAGCAAAACCGTTTCCATTTTGCGGAGTAAGCCTTTCTAGTAGATGGCCTTCTGGCCTCCAAAATGACATCCTGCACCTCTTTGGGGAGTAGGGTCTGTTGTGGTGTTAAGGAATTTTCCATGCAGCGAGATTGAGTGTTTTCAGCTGACTGTGAAGAGTTTTGTAGCTGTGCTGAGTCAGCAGAAGAGGCATTAGAGGTAGGGGCCAGGGAGGAGTATGTGTTAGGCTGCTCAGGAGTGGGTACCAGTGTTGTCTTGGCCAGTCTGGAGCAATCAGTATCATCTTCGGTCTGTCTGCTCTTGCTTTCAAGAGCACCTTGGGCAGAAGAGGCAGAGGTGGGAAAGCGTTAACTGTCCATGTTGTCCAACTGAATGAAAGGGCGTCCACTCTCCAGGCCTTTGGATGAAAGGCCCTTGAACAAAACTTTTCCAATTGATGATTCCTGTGGGAGGCGAAGAGATCTATGTCTGGCCTCCCCCACGCTTGGATTATCTTTGTAAACACTTGAAGATGCAACTTCCATTCGTGTGGATCTGTCATATTTCTGCTTAGATTGTCTGCCAGCGTGTTTTCCAAGCCTGGCAAGTACTGTGCTTGAAGTTCGATTTGCCATTCCAGAGCCAAGTTCCAAAGTGTCATGGCTAGTCTGCACAGGGGGTATGAATGTGTTCCTCCTTGTTTGTTTATGTACCACATTACTGTGGTGTTGTCTGTTCTTATCAATAATTGTCCTGGATGCAGGAGGTCCTTGAAAGCTGTAATTGCATTTATCACTGCTAGCATTTCTTTGCGATTGATGTGAAGGTGCTTTTCCTTTTGGAACCATTTGCCCTGAATGCACCTGTCTGTCATGTGCGCCCCCCAGGCGTAATCTGAGGCGTCTGTTGTGATGACTTGATTTGCTTGAGGCTTGCAGAATGGGAGACCTGTGTTTGTTTGACATGCTTGGGCCCACCATAGAAATTCCTTTTGCAAACCTGGAATTATTGGTATTATTGTTTCCAAACTGTGGCTGTGTTGAGACCATAGGTTTTTTAGGTACCACTGAAGTTTCCTCATATGCAACTTTGCACATGGGATTAAAAGAATGCAAGATGCCATGAAGCCCAGAGCCTGCAGGATTTTCCCTGCAGTAAGCCTGGTACAATTTGCTAGTGTTTTGAAGTACTGAGTTAGATGCCCCTGTTTTTCTGGCGTAAGATAGGCCATCTGGGTGTTTGTGTCCAAGTTGGCACCCAGGAAAGTTATTTTCTGAGATGGTGTTAGCCTGGATTTCTCTTTGTTGATTGTGTATCCCAGAGAATTCAGTAACCGTGTTGCATAAGCCAGATGTTCCAGACGTATGTGCTTGCTGTCCGCTTGGATCAGGCAGTCGTCCAAATAAGGGTAAATTTGTATCCCTTGAAGTCTGCAGTAGGCAATTACTGATGCCAGGCATTTCGTGAATACTCTGGGCGCAGTAGATAAGCCAAAGGGCAATGCAGAGAATTGATAGTGGATTGAACCTGCAAGAAATCTGAGGTATCTTCTGCAGCTTTGTCTGATTGGGACATGCAGGTATGCCTCCTTGAGGTCCAATGTTACCAGCCAAAACTCCTTGCCCAGCATGGGAAGAAGCTGCTGTAATGTGAGCATCTTGAATTTTGGTATGAGTAAGAATGTGTTTAGGATGGATAAGTCCAAAATGGGTCTCCAGTCGGTTCCTTTCCTTGGTACCAGAAATAGCCTGGAATAAAAACCTTGACCTTGTTAGTGAGTAGGTACCTCTTGAAGAGCTTTCATGTCTATGAGCTTTGAAATTTGTAGTTGTGCCTCTGCCCTTTGATTGTGTGGCAGGTTTGGCATGCCTCTCATTTTTGGGAGAGTGTGAAAATGAAATCTGTAGCCTCTGTTTATAACGTCCAGGATCCATTTGTCTGTTGTGACAATATGCCAATTTCTTGTAAATAATGCCAGCTTTCCTCCCAAGGGTGCTGCCAGCTGAGACTTGCTTGGCATGGAAAGGAGGAAGTCATTGGGTTTGTTTCCTGTATTGTTGTGCACTGTCTTCGCCACCTCTTGGTGCTGGAGTTTGCCATTGCCTGCCTCTATATGATCCTTGTGATTGCCCTCTGCCCCTTGTGCGCCTGTATCTACCTCTTTGGGGCTTGTCCGTGGCTGGAAAGGACCAGTTTTTAGAAGGCCAATTTCTGCTAAAACGTGGTAGTTGAACCTGTAGAAAAGCTTTGACAGTTTGCATAGAGTTGGCTTTTTCTTCCATTTTCCGTAGTATCTCCTCAGCATTAGTACCAAACAGCACATCCTTTTGTAAAGGAGCATCTAGTAATTTAGCTTTCACATGATCAGGCAAGATTTGTTCCCCAAGCCATGCATGTTTACGAATGACTGATCCTGTAACAGCAGCTCTACTTGAGGCCTCTAGGGCATCATAGCCACATTGTAAGGTGTGTTTACCCACTTGTTCTGCACTATGCATCATATCCTGCAACTCCTTCAAATCTGGTTGTTCAGGTTGAGACATTTTATTTCTTAATTGTGATAACAGAAACTGCTGATATTTAAGCATATGAAACTGACAATTTAAGGCCCTCATGGCTAGGGTGGCCGAGGTATATACCTTTTTTCCCCACCTTTCTAAGGATCTTGACTCTCTTTCGGAAGGTAGTGGATTCTTAGCAGTAGAGGCCTTCATTCCCTTGGGGCCTTGAGAAATGGTTTCAGGGTCAGCATTATGGCTTTTGTAAAGAAATTGGTGAGAGTTAGGAACTCAGTAGTACCTATTAGGCTTGACTGGGGCAGGAGGCAGGGAATCCGGATTAAGGCAAGCCTCCGAATAAACATCAAGTACGTCCAAGACAGGAGGTATCGCCAGAGGTCTGTGTTGAGGTAACAAAAGAAATTCCCTAAGTCTTTTCTTGGAATCAGAAAAGTCTTGGCCTTCCCAATGGAAGTGTTCCCTCAAGGTGTGCAAGGTTTCCCCAAAAGAAAAATCCACAGGAGGAGATACAGAAGGAATGGACTGCTCTGCATCAGAATCTTCAAATGGGGAGTAAGAGTGTTCCTCTACATCAGAATGTTCTGAAAAAATGGAGCCCTGATCAGAAGAGGGAGAATCTTCCTCCACTCTGGGTCACTTGTCTGGAGGGGGTTGGGAACCCCTGATAAGAGTAATTAAATCCTCAGCCATTTTAAGCATCTGCTTTTTAGGCATGGGGCCTGGGGATGGGCCCTGTGCAACAGGCCTCTTGGGATGCCTGGCTGATTTGGACTTAGTAAAGGCCTTAATGGAAAAGAAAGATGAGGGTCTAAAGACACCATGGGTGGAAGTGGACCTGTCCACATTAGGAGGCTCAACGCTCACAGTGGCTTCGGTGGTTGTAGTCTGGGTATGGGCCGAGGTACCTGCCACCGCCAAAGAAGTGTCATCGGTAGTCAGGGAC
Organism: Protopterus annectens; assembly: GCF_019279795.1. Taxonomy (NCBI): domain Eukaryota; kingdom Metazoa; phylum Chordata; order Ceratodontiformes; family Protopteridae; genus Protopterus; species Protopterus annectens. The sequence goes on from NC_056725.1 coordinate 1,579,428,300, forward strand.
TGCATAGGTGTCTCGCTGAGAACCGGACCACGTGTAGCCGGTTTTGGCATGGTGTCGGTCCTTGTCCTTGCGTTTTTTGGACAAAACGGTAGTCGGAGTCTCCGACGACATTTTATAATCAAAGGCTTTACCAAAAAAGTGTTGGGCGAACTCCGCCAGATGCTTAATAGTGCATTTATTGAAAGTAGCGCAAAAGCGACAGCCTGAGACGTCGTGGTCTGGGCCTAAACAAGGTATGCAGAGGGAATGGAAATCCTTATGCGGTATTTGCTTCCCACAAGAAATACAATTGTTAACTTTTTCTGACATCGGTCTGAGGCAAGAAAAGTTTCCCCAACGGGGTACTTAGCTTTAATGAAGACTTCGGTTTCCAATTTTTCGTAAATTCAGGAGCTGGCCGACCGGCACTTGCGAACTGCTTCTGCTTCGGGCACCACGCGGCAAAAAAGACTGAAGAAAATGGCGTCAGCTGTGTCTTATATACCCCTGCCTCACTGACGTCAGGAAAGAAAGCAACAGCAACCGACGCCAGACCTAGACTTTGGAATTCGGCCGACCGAGGACCCGCCTGACGGCAGAAAACCCATCTGTGATTACTGCAGCTGTATGCACGATGAACATCAAGGAATTCCCAGAAAAGCTGTGAGGTATAATCTGCCAAAATGTTCTGGGTCTACCCTCTGGCCTCCTCCCTATGGGCCATGCCGGATACAATTTTCAAAGAAACAACCCAGGGGCATCCTGACAAAGTCTTTAAACTAGCTCAAGTGGCTTCTTATTGACATACTTCTTTATATTGGACTACTGGGGTAAGTAAACTGATCACAACTGACTTATTCTGGGCACAGCCCAGGAGAAATATTTCACAAATAGTACAAAAATAAAAGATAAGTACACTCTAGAAATAAAACGTAAGATAAAACTTAAGATTAGAAGGAAAGCATGCAAACATATACACCAGACAGGAATATAAGACAGTAAGGAGTTTTAATAGCAAGCAAAGAATTACACACATTGTGATCATTATAAACAAAAGCCAGTGGGAGGAAAGTGGGAATGGATGCAGTAGAGATGAGGTGGTGTGGCATTTTGAAAGGTCAGTCTGGGCTAATTTTAGCAGGAAACCTTTTAGCTCCTTTCTGAAACAGGAAGAGTCATTGATGTGTTTTAGGTGTGATGAGAGTGACTGCCAGAGTGATGGGTCTATGGAAGAAAAGGTGTGCGTTTGGTACAATGTAGCTCAGTCCTGGGGGTGGACAGAGTAGCAGCTGTTTAGAAGTAATTTCTAAGGATGTAGAAAGTAGTTTTTTTTCTTGATATAGTTTGGCTGTAAGTGTGAAAATGTATGCACATGAAGTCTGTAGATGTGACAGGCACTAGTATTAGTTAACAGTGCTTGTACGAGGGGAGTTTGTGAAGTGGCAGATGGAGTTGTCAATGGTTTGTAGGGCACTGATGTTCTTTTTGATGCATATGCAAAGACTGGTAGTCCATATGTCAGCTGGGAGAGAAAGACTTTTCCTATGGCAGATCTGGTTGGAGTGCTGAGAAAGGATGAAAATGTTTAAGCTTAAAGGACAGAGCCAGATAATGGTCAAAGGGGACCCTAGGAAAGGTAATGGGTTCCCACCCCACAGCAGTCGCATCCTCCTTGGCAGCCCCCATCCGCAGCCATTCCAGTGTCCCATTACTTGACTACTACTCCCCAGTTACCACACCTGTCAGGGTACATACTATTTTCTTCTTCACATCTACAATAATTAGAGATATTTGGATTTAATTTAAAACTTTTATTTCAAATGTTATAGCACAAACACTGACTGCTGTTTGCTAAACAAAACAATACAGTGTCAGAATGAAAACAGACTTGGCATGAAGAGCAAACTTCTCTGCCCTTGAAACAGCATTAAAACCCACATTCAAAAAAATGCATCTGACCAGTGGGAAATTAAGTTTACCTTTGGGCTGTTTTCAAACAATAGGCCCCTTGCACATATTTTTAGGACTATGCAGACATGCATGCATTCTTTGGTGCTTCTTCCTGACTGAATTAAATTATACTCTTTGTATAATACAGCACCACTTGTTAAGACTGTTTTAAATTTGTAATTGTGAACATTTTTCCAGTAAGCAATGACAGAAAATGTATGAACCAATAATCAATTTTAGAACATTTCAAGCATAAAAGGCCACGCAAACTTTTGTCATCGAAATCCACCAATATTAGTCAATATTCACAATCTCTGCAAAAGTATAAGTCATCTTAATTCCACATTAGAGAGATCTGTAACTAATGCAGAGGTTGCTTGCTGCTGGCAAAAAAAAAATTATATTTCAGTGTTTCATCTACAAATCCAATGCCTGCTGCCCTTAAAAAAATAAATTGCCTATGCTACACAAAAAATGGTAATCTGGTATTACTGTAATAGGGAATGGCTGGTAAACTGACAGTTTCATAGTTACTAGGCATCTCATGCAAAGAAGCGCACACACAGGAGTGCAGCATCCCCATCCCACCTTAAATTACACTGCAATTTCAACAATCAATGTAGTATGGGAGTAGAACCCTCACAGCCTTTGCTACCAAAGGCAAGTAAGCTACCTAGTGTGCTACTAACAAAGCTTTCAAATTCTATAGCACAAACACCGAAGGTCATTTGTTAAAGAAAACAGTTGCACACTAAAAGTAAAGAGCACTACAGATGCAATGTTTTCTCTGAGAGTGTTGATGGAGAAGTACAGAGAAGGTCAGAAGGAGTTGCATTGTGTCTTTGTGGATTTAGAGAAAGCATATGACAGGGTGCCTAGAGAGGAGTTGTGGTATTGTATGAGGAAGTCGGGAGTGTCAGAGAAGTATGCAAGAGTGGTACAGGATATGTACGAGGGTAGTGTGATAGCGGTGAGGTCTGCGGTGGGAGTGACGGATGCGTTTAAGGTGGAGGTGGGATTACAGCAAGGATCAGCTCTGAGCTCTTTCTTATTTGCAATGGTGATGGACAGGTTGTCAGACGAGATCAGACAGGAGTCCCCGTGGACTATGATGTTTGCAGATGACATTGTGATCTGTAGTGAGTAGGGAACAGGTGGAGGAGACCCTGGAGAGGTGGAGATATGCTCTAGAGAGGAGGAATGAAGGTCAGCAGGACTAAGACAGAATATATGTGTGTGAATGAAAGGGAGGATAGAGGAATGGTGAGGATGCAGGGAGTAGAGGTGGCAAAGGTGGATGAGTTTAAGTACTTGGGATCAACAGTTCAGAGTAATGGTGAGTGTGGAAGAGAGGTGAAGAAGAGAGTACAGGCAGGATGGAGTGGGTGGAGAAGAGTGTCAGGAGTGATTTGTGACAGACTAGTACCAGTAAGAGTGAAAGGGAAGGTCTACAAGAGGGTAGTGCGACCAGCTATGTTATATGGGTTGGAGACAGTGGCATTGACAAAAAGGCAGGAGTCAGAGCTTGATGTGGCAGAGTTGAAGATGTTAAGATTTGCACTGGGTGTGACGAGGATGGACAGGATTAGGAATAAGTATATTAGAGGGTCAACCCAGGTTGAAAGGTTTGGAGACAAAGCCAGAGAGACAAGATTACGTTGGTTTGGACATGTGCTGAGGAGGGATGCAGAGTATATTGGGAAAAAGATGTTAAGGATGAAGCTGCCAGGTAACAGGAAAAGAGGGAGGCCTAAGACAAGGTTTTATGGATGTGGTGAGAGAGGACATGCAGGTGGTTGGTGTGACAGAGCAAGATGCAGAGGACAGGAAGAAATGGAAACGGTTGATCTGCTGTGGCGACCCCTAACGGGAGCAGCCAAAAGAAGAAGTAGTTGCACACTGTAAACAAACTGTACGAGCAGCAGTAAACTTCTCTTCTCTTGAAACTCAATTCCGCTCCCACTGTAAATGCACCAAAACTCTTTAGCAGTCTGGTAGTTGGGTGTATAGGATTCAGGCTATTGTCTCCTGTAACCAAGGTACAGGGTTTGAGCCTGAAAAAATTAAGTAACCAATCTGCCATCTCTAAATAGGGCATTTCCTGCACACACTCACTCTCACACCAAAGGAACCTCAACAGCAAGTTTAAATTCCATGTGTGGAAAAGAAGAAGCAACAGAAACAAGGTAGGGACCCTGTCAAAGTTTAAATTCTGCGTGCAGAAAAGCAGTAGAAACAGGAGCATTTAAATGTGTGTGCATTGACAGATGCAGACAAAAATCAGGACTGTAGATGTACATGCATGCATTGATGAATGCATACGGAGAGTGCATTCTTAAAGAAAAACACTGTTAAAAAAGAAATGTAATATGTTTTAATTAAAAATTAAATGTTGTGGCAGCCCCCTGCCAGTGGGCCCTAAGCAACTACCTAGATTGTCTAGTGCTGGATCCAGTTCTGGAAGAGGAGGGAGTTAAATATTTGATTTTGCTTTAAGTACGCGAGTGTGAAAGGTAAGTGACTCATCAAGCCATATTCACACATTGTGATTTCAATGGTGGCGTTATGTACAGTTGAAATATTTATATTAAGACAGTCTGACAGTTTCTGGCTGGTACCAAAAAGTATGGTTTTGTTTTTTGAGGTACCCATTATAAGGTGTGGTTAAGTAGTCAGTGACATAAAGCATGTAATTCTGCTTGCAGCTGGGACTGGACTGCAGTGAGAGAATAGATGGACCTCTATATAGCCATATCTGCACATAACACAACGAGGATGTGAGGCATGTCATTGGAAAGTTTGTTGATAAAAATGGAGAACATGGGGGGGGGGCAAGGATAGAGCTCTGAGGGGACTCCTTTGCTTAGGGGAGACGTATCTTAGTACATTGATCCTGTTTTAACCTGAAAGGATCTGGCTGAAAGGAAGTTAAACCAGGGTAAGGCATTTATTCTGATCCCAATTTCTGTAAATTTGATCATAAGAAGAGTGTGAGATAAACAAATGGCACCAATGAGGTTACCTTTGCCAATATTTTGCTGAATCTCATCAGTTAAGGTCCGGAGAGTGGCGACTGTGCTCCTCCCAGAGCAAAAGAAATGTGTTTTTTTTATTTTTTAAAGTTGCTGGTACTGGTGTATAACCTTGTGATACCAGAGTGTAAGCAACTTTTTCATGTTTATCTAAAATTGAAAGAATGACTGCAGGCTGAAAGTAGGAAGGATGAACTGGGTTGGGTTGTTTTAGAAGTGGCTTAATATCAGCAGTTTTCCATATAGTAAATGTAATGTTTTTGGAGACACAAAGACTGAAGAGGTGCGTCAAGGGACAGGTAAGGTTGTCGTTGTAATGAGATATGTACCATGGGCAAAGGTGGCCTAAATGGGGGAGGGGTCACTGGGGATACCGTCAAGCAACTCAGACAACTTTTGCATATGTGTTTTAAGCTGAAAGGGAGGGATGTAGGGTAGGACAGGAAGCGGCTCATTATTTTGTACTGATGGCAGGAGTGAAGAACAGATGAACACAGAAGAGCACGTGCGTTGGTCTGAGTACATCCCAGATGCCCAAGATCTTCACTTGGTCTGAGAATCTCCCAGATGCCCATGCTCTTCACTCTCTCAATAACCATCCCAACTAAAATGAGAAGGAATTTATTTGTTCTTCATGCATCTGTAATCTCATGCTTTTAACCGGTACACAAAGCTCATGACCTTATCTGAAAATAGGGACAAAAAGGCCAGTATACTGAGTTTTTTGTCCTGTGACTCGGCTCTTTTTTCTGGTCTGGTACATCACCTGTAGTACTGCCACCACTCTGCACCATTTGCTATAGAAACTCCAGATACTGACTACCCTGACTTCTGAACAAGATCCTAAGATGTTTAAACTCTTCCATCAGAGGTAACTGCTCAACCATCACCTGGACACAGCAATCGCCCCTTTTGTGGGACAGAACTGTGATCACTAACCCAGAGGTACTGATCTTCATGTCAAAAGCTTCACACTTATGGTTTGTATAAATGGATGGGGTTTATCTCAGAGGCCATTTAGATCTTGCTCAACATTCTCTGCATATGGCTCCTTTACGTCAAGGTTTGAAGGTCTATCTAGATAAATGTAAGGAATGGAACTGGCCTAGGACTATGGCTGTTGCTCTGTAGTTAATTAGTAGAGTGCTTCAAGGATGATTATTCTTGCATTAAAGAGTTCTAAAGAATATGGCGTCTTCAGAGTGCATCAGGAGACAGGATAACATTCAGTAAATGTGGAGTCCTAACAGAAATACTAGAAAACGGTAAGCACTACTGCTCCTCCACTTACGGCCTTTGCGGAAAGTGGCCCATGCTTTTGACACTAAAGCCATTTCTCTTAATCTAGATAATCAGCGCAGATGTTCCTCTACAGTCAGGCTGACAAACCTTTGCCTGCTGGGTGTTTTCAGTGATGAACTCATATTCTATTACAAAACTGCTTCTCTGCCTAGAAGTCCGACAGCTACAGATGAGTGGCATGTACTTATATGCAGAATACACAGTGTTTTATTCTGATCTGCTCCTTTAATAAAGATACCACTAGAAAAGGTTTGTAAACCTTTTTAGTTTTGGAAATTATATCGAAAATCACAGTTTCACTACACAGTTAGTAGATGTAAGAGACAAGAGAGGTCTCCCTTTTTCACCTTTATGCTCTAGTGCAATTCTCTTTTTTATGTAGCACTGTTTTGAGCTGACAGACCGCCACTAAGGAGTGGTCCTTAAGAGGAATGGGTGACTTCATTTTTGGTGACTAATACAATCTAGCATCTTAACAGCAACGCAACTCCACAATAGCACTGTCCAACTGTCCTCCTGCACATCCAGGGGAACTTTTATCAGAAACAAATGTCTGCCTTTCTTTAAATTGTTAAACTTGTTGCACTGCAGATTTTTAATGATGCTTGCTGACCCCCCACACCAAAAAAAAAAAAAAAAAAAAAAACAATCTATATGTCACTCCTTTGGTGCTAGCTACCTGGTCACTTTAGGAATCCTTTATGTGATCTGACTTGCGTCATAAAAGTCAAGAACAGTTAGTTGACTAATTTCCTAAAACCAACTAAGCCACTGCATTAGGAATTTAGAAAGTATATAATGCTTACCTAACCAGAAAACAAAAACAAAATGAAGTTATACTAACGTCCTTGGGACAAGAAACTAAGAACAAAGTTGTGAAGCAAGAAGAAAATGAAAACAGCGCAGATCGGTCGTGTTTTCATACCCAGTATCATGTGACACAGACATGAAGGCCACACCAACACAAGACTGACAGGGACAAGCATTTGGAGAAACACAGGAGCTGCTGTTAAAAAGACATGCATTACAAGGATGACATGTAACACATACTTCATTTACTGCTTTGCAAGTCCTCCGTTTCTTTTTTATTTTGTAAAAATGGAAACATTTTGCAGATCATCTGGGAAAGCCTATGAAAAAGCATTAAGAGAAGAAAACGGAGTATTTTTGCTATTCACAGGCTGGTGCTGTACACCAGCTACAGTGCTGTAAGTAGCTCTCTCTGCGCAGAACAAAGAAGGTGGCAGTCCAGAAAATAACAGTTAAAATGGTGTAGTGAGTGTGACAGTTGTCAAAGAAAATGAAACGCAAGTTAATTATGCACAGCCCACAGGGAAGAAGGTAGATGAGGCCATGATGGAAACATTCATCACGGGAATATGTCAGGAAAACATTAATTTAAAAACCATACCTAAATATCAACAAAGCTCAAAACGAAGAAAATGAAAAGGTGTGGCTGGGTGGCCGGGAATGGGGGTGGGAGCTGTTCAGGTTAAGTAATTTGAAAAAGTCACACATCAATAAACTTTAAACAAAGGGCATAGGGTATTCTCATTGGCCTTTTGAAAAAGTATATTAAAAAAATCAAAATAGCAAAATCCGAAAAGAAAAGGTGTGAGCAGTTGGATGGTGAGAGACTGGTTTAGAACTGCTAACTGAGTGAGTCATTCCAGCTCTTATGCACATACATATGCAGTCCTAGTTGTGGCTGCAGAAAAATTATTTTATGGAAACAGTGTAACAGTTTCAGAAGGAAAACTCATGAATACACAGGACAGACATAAGTGAAATGGAGCAAGTTAACTAATGGACACCAAGGACTGCAAAACTCAAAGCAAAAAGAGCGGTCAGCAAGCACAATGAATAGGTCAAGATGTGTTGATCTTGTATGGAAGCATACTTTAAACTCAAGGAATCCATTTAAATAGTCTACTATCAATTTTCTTGTCACAGACAAACCGGCAGAAAACCAAGAGTGCAATCTAAGGTACACCAAGGCAAAGCTGCACACAACTAAAAATATAAATACAGGAAGTGCTACTTCCAAGTACAATCCTGCCTCCGAAAACATGACATAATACCATCATTCAGTATGGTTCCTACTTTATCATTCTTCACAACAGACACAGGCAAGTATAGCTGTTTAGGGAACACAAAGTCATCTAAAAAACAAAGACATACAGAAAAGCTCAGAACTGTATGTTATTGTTGTTATCTTACTGACAATGAGAAAGCAAGGAGCTGTGCACCGAGGGTACAGAGCAACTTCAAATGAAATAAACCAAATAGATTTGATTTTTTTTAATATGATGTATATTATTCAATGTACTATTAGAAGGGGCTATTATCAGGTAATGTATTAAACTGCAACAGTAGTAAATAAAATGACACAAGGACAGCAACAGAAGTGGTAGTGAAGCACCGAGGGAGAACTCTTGATTACCACATCAGAGGGGAGGACACAACTTTTGGCGGTTAGATATAGATTATACACCATCTTTAGACTAAGACTTGGAAAATAAAAATCAGGACAAACATGAAAAACTAGACTAGGAGAAAAAAAGTGAGTATGGAGATCTCTGGCTCCCTGAAGCTGACAGGAGTACTCCAGCACAGAACTCTGCACACAAAGCTGCACTGACCGAACCACTGGAGCAAGATGCTGTGAACCAGCTAAGTAAGGAAGGAACCAGAAAGGGGACAATCCCTAAAGCTGTACTTCCAGAGAAGAGCTACAGAACCCTTCATTTCTGACCAAACTACAGCACGGTTTGCTGCAAAGAAAATAAATCCCAGGAAAAGTGACAAAGCCAATATGCACCAGTGCCGCACAGTACATTGCAGTAATTCAGATCTACTTAAAAAGCTGATAGGCACCAGGGAGCTGAACGAGGACTCAACCCAATGTAAAATACGATTAAGGACTTTTCACAGCAATGGAAAAGTACAGTTGTGTACCTACCATAAATGTAGATGTTCAAGTGTATTCACTGTTGCAGTCATTACTCTTGGGTTATCCTGCTGGCAGGCTACCCACAGTCGGCCCAAATTCCAAAGTCTTGGTCCAGAGTCGGTTGCTGTCACCTTTTCCCTGACGTCAGTGCGCCAGGGGTATTAAAGATGCAGCCGGCGCCATTTTCTTCAGTTTTTCTTGCCCCAGATGTCAGGTGCCCCCAAAAGGGTATGCCAAAAAACATGCATGCACTAAGGTAAACATTTCCTTCATCTACAAGCAAATACATCACATAGGCTGTATAGAATAGAGAAGTACAGATAAGACCCAGCAAATGAAAGGGGGATGGTGGGAGGGTAACCTGGACTGCAACAGTGAATACACTCGAACATCTACATTTATGGTAGGTACACAACTGTACTATGTTCATCGTGTTTCACTGTTGCAGTCATTACTCTTGGGTTGAATCCCAAAGCTGAGGATGGGTGGCTGGGCTAAATAGGATAAGGAGAAGCTATGAGGTCCTGCAGAACTGCAGTGGCAAAGCCTGCTCTGGATTTAGAGTAGAGAGGTAAGTGGTAGTGCTTTGTAAAAGTGTGCACTGAACTCCAAGTTGCAGCCTCTAAGATGTCCTTGGTTGGTACACCTCTGAGGAAGGCTGCTGAAGTGGCTGCTGCTCTGGTAGAATGTGGCCTAATGTCCTTAGGCACTGATTTGCCATGCTGTGAGTAGCAGAAACGAATACAATGGCCTATCCATTTTGAAATAGTCTGTTTTGAGATAGCCTTTCCTTCTGATCCTGCAGCATATGCTACTAAACGTTGCTCAGTCTTTCTGAAAGCTTTAGTGCTGTCCAAGTAGAAAAGTAGCTGTCTGTGTATGTCCAAAGAATGCAGAAGTCTCTCACCCTTGTTCTGTGGGTTTGGATAAAAGGTAGGCAAGTGAATGGTTTGGTTAAGGGCCACACTGGACACTACCTTAGGCATAAATGCAGGGTTTGTCCTCAGAGAAACGCTGTCAGGATGGAAAATGATAAAAAGTTCCACAGCCATGAGAGCCTGTAACTCTCATCTTGCAGAGGTTATTGCTAGGAGCAGAGCTGTTTTCCAGGATAAGAATTTAATATCCGCTGTTGAGGCTGGCTCAAAAGGAGGCAGTGTGAGTTTTTCTAAGACATAGTTTAGGTCCCATGCAGGTATTGCTGCTCTTCTTGGGGGTCTTATGTTTTTGGCCCCTCTGAGGAACTGCCTTAGTAATGGGTGAGAAAAAATAGGTGATTCTGTATTATAATGGGCTAAAATGGCAGAGGCATGAATCTTAACAGATGAAAAGGAAAGGCCTTTGTCCAGCATCTCAGTTAAATATTGTAAAATCTGAGGAATATTTGGTACAAACGTGTCAATTCCTTGGTCCTGGTTCCAAGCACAGAATCTCTTCCATTTTTCTGCATAAGATTTTCTGGTACTGGGCCTCCTGGCCTCCAAGATAACATCCATTACAGTTTTGGAGAGTGGAGTGTTATGAATGCTACATTATCCGCCATGCTGCCAGACTTAAGGTACTGATGTGGCTGTGCAGGATCTGATTGTTTTGTTGGGTCAGTAAGTGACAAGTTTGAGGCAATGTCCAGGCTGGTTCTTGAGACAAGTTCTTTAGGATTGGGTACCAGTGCTGGCGGGGCCAGTCTGGGGCAATCAGTATCATTTTTGGCTTCTCTTGTCTGACCTTTAGTAGTACCTTGGGGAGGAGAGGCAGTAGGGGAAAGGCATATACTGTGAGGTTTTTCCAGCTGAAGGATAGGGCATCCACTTTCCTTGCTTGTGGTAACTTCTTGTGCAGAATTTCTGTAGTTGGCAGTTGTGAGGGGAGGCAAATAGATCTATGTCTGGGCATCCCCATTTCCTTGTTATCATGCTGAAGACTTTCGGATCCAGTTTCCACTCATGGGGATCCATGAGCTTTCTGCTTAGTTCATCTGCCAGAGTATTTATTTTTCCTGGCAGGAATTGTGCTTGCAGGTGAGCTTGATAAGTCAATGCTGTGTCCCACAAAGTCATGGCTTGTCTGCAGAGGGAGTACGAATGTGTGCCTCCCTGCTTGTTTATGTACCACATGACTGTAGTATTGTCCTGCCTTTATTAGTAGTTGTCCTGGATGAAGTAAACTCTTGAAAGCTGTCTGGGCATTCTGAACAGCTAGCATATCTTTTTGATTGATATGAAGATGCATCTGGCTTGCGGGCCATGTGCCCTGAATGCATTTTCCTGCCATGTGGGTCCCCCTAGCATAATCTGATGCATCTGTTTAGTGTCTGCCTGGCTGTGGGTAAAGTGAATGGCTGTCCCTTGTTGTGCTGACAGACCTGTGCCCACCATCGAAACTCCTGTTGCAGACAGGGAATGAGGGTAATTAATGTTTCCAGGCTGTGGCAATGTTGAGCCCAAACACTTTTTAGATACCACTGTAGTTTCCTCATATGCAATCTGGCATATGGAATTAGTAGTATGCAGGATGCCATGAAGCCCAAAGCCTGTAAAATCTTTCTTGCAAATAACTGGGTCTTTGTTGCCAACATTTTGAAGCAAGAAGTCAGTTGTCTTTGCTTGTCTGGCGTGAGATAAGCCATCTGGGCAATTGTATTTAAGCTTGCACCCAGGAATATTATCTCTTGAGAGGGTACTAGTTTTGATTTCTTTTCGTTTACTGTGTACCCTAGGCAAATTAGTATTCTTTTTACAAACGCAAGATGCTGTAGTAGAATGTCTTTGTTCTCTGCTTGAATAAGGCAGTTGTCCAAGTAAGGATATATTTGAATTCCTTGTTGTCTGCAGAATACAATTACTGGTGCCAGGCATTTGGTGAAGACTCTAGGTGCAGTAGACAAGCCAAAGGGCAGTGCAGAGAATTGGTAGTGCATTGAGCCAGCTATGAATCTGAGGTATCTTCTGCAAGATTGTCTGATTGGGACAGGCAGGTATGCCTCTTTTAGGTCCAAAGTAACAAGCCAAGCCTTCTTGCTCAGCATGGGCAGTAGCTGCTGCAGAGTCAACATTTTGAATTTTGGAACGTTCAGAAATGTGTTTAGAATAGACAGGTCCAGTATTGGTCGCCAGGCTTTGTCCTTTCTGGGCACCAGGAAAAGTCTCGAGTAAAATCCTTGTCCCTGCTCTTGTTGTGGTACTTGCTAAATGGCCCTCATGTCCATGAGGGATGAAACTTGCTTTTGTGCCTCTGCCCACTGACTGTGTGGCAGGTCTTGCATACCTTTTGCTCTTGGCAGGGAGTGAAAGTGGAACCTGTAGCCCTGAGACACTATGTTCAAGACCCATTTGTCCTGAGTAATCATGTGCCAATTTGGTGAAAAAAGTGCTAGTTTTCCCCCCTAATGGGGCTGCCAAAAGATAAGTGCTTGGTTCTGGCAGAGGAAAATCATTGGGACTGTTTACTGTATGGTTGTGATTTGTCCTCTCTGCTTTTGGAGGTAGAAGCACCCCATTTGCTTAGGCCTGTAGGAGTCTTGGGGCTGGGATCTACCTCTGGGGCGTCTGTATCTGCCTCTTTGTGGCCTGACACAGGAAAGGACCAATTCTTTGTAGGTCAGTTCCTGCTAAATCTGGGTGACTGTACCTGTAGGAAATCCTTAACTGTCTGCATGGATTTTGCTTTATCCTCAATTTTCTTCAACACCTCTTCTGCTTTAACACCAAAAAAAAGTATCATGCTGTAAAGGAGCATCCAATAATTTTGCTTTAACATGATCAGGCAGATTCTGTTCCTTTAACCAAGCATACCTTCTAATAGGTTCATAGGTTCATAGGTTTATACTAGGCTATCTGCCCTAAGGCATTTATAAGCCTAGCCCAAAGTTTTGTGGCTTACGCCACCCCTTATATGAAAAAATACTGTACCCATTAGTTTGTTGTGCCTCTGTCCAGCAGTGACACAGAGATGATTCCCGGGGTAAACCTACGATCTCCCATCCACAGGTCAAGATTTCTCTTGAACAGAGCCAGCGAGGTGCTCTGCCTCACATGGACCGGGATTTTATTCCACAGCATAGGGAGTCTCTAAGTGATAAATCTATCCCTCCAGCACATCCTATTTATATCCGTGCTAAGGTTTAAGTCGCTTGCTCTAGTGGTTTTGGTGGATTTGGATTTTTTGAGGTGGAGCATGTCCATTAATTCCGGGTTGGACATGGCCTTGTATGTCAGGCACATGTCACCTCTGAGCAGACGATATGCGACTGAATAGAGCTGGAGTTTCTTCAATCTGGCAGCATATGACAGATTTTGGAGTCCCTTTATCCTTTTGGTGAGGAACTTTTGGGGTCTCTCCAATTGCTGCAGATGTCGGGTGAGATACATCCCGAATGGGGCATTGTACTCGATCATTGGTCTGATAAGTGAAGAGTACAGGGAACAATGACCTCACTAGATCTGGATGTGAATCCCCTCATGATCAGGTGGGCAATGTAGAAGGTCTTTCTAACCACTTTAGCAACGTGAGTGTCAAAAGAAAGGCCATTGTCAACCTGGGTCCCCAGGTCCCTGATAACCTCTTCTGTGCTTAGTGGATTGCCACCTATATGGTAGCTTGGGGTTACCTTGTTTTTCCCGAAGGGTATGACTATACATTTTTGGTGTTTAACTTCAGGCCATGGCTCTGGCACCAGCTATCTGTTTCCGTGAGTCCCTTCTGAAGGATATCCGTGTCCGATGCACTTTCCACTATGGTGCCCAGTTTGCAGTCGTCTGCAAACTTTGTCAGCCAAAGTCCTCCCATGTTGGCCTGTACTTCTGAGAAGTAGATGCCGAACAATAGGGGGCCAAGGACCGAGCCCTGTGGGACACCACTTGTGACCGGCTTGGAGTCTGACATAGTGCCAGCAACTCTAACCCTGTGGGTTCTGTCCTTAAGCCAGTTTGCAACCCATCTTGTGACATATGGGTTTACATTTAAGCTGGTAAGTTTTTCTACAATACCCGAGTGGGGTATTGTGTCGAAAGCCCTTGCAAGGTCAAGGTAGGCTGTATGGACTGCCTTTCCCTCATGAATGGCCTTGGTGACTGTTTTGAAGAAGTCAACCAAGTTCAAAAGGCATGATCTGCCCTTGACGAAGCCAAACTGGGTCGGGTCCAATGTCTGCAAGTCCCCTATATCTTTGTTTATGAGCTCCATTATGATCCTCTCCATAGCTTTGCAGACTAGACTTGTTAAGCTTATGGGGCGGTAATTACCAGGGTCCATAGAGGCACCGCCTTTGTGGAGTGGGACCACAGTTGCCGTACGCCATTCCTTGGGCACGTATCCTGTGGTAAGGCTGAGATTAAACAGCTGCCTTATGTGCGGGTTTAATTCCTCATTTAGCTCGTGTAGCACACAGCCGGGGACACCATCCGGTCCCATTGATGCTGTGTTTTTAGCTTTAGAGAGAGCAGCTTTCACCTGGGCATTTGAGATGTCTGGGAGGCTACACTCTGCTGGGATAGTTATCTCTCCTTTAGGGGGGGGAGAGGGGGGTGAAGTTTGCACTGAACCTGTCTGCAGTATGTTGGCAATGTCTGTGGGTTCAGTGATTTTTGTATCATTTTGGACTAATTCTGAGCATATCTGGGAGTTTCCACCCAGGTTCCTAACATAGCTGAAAAAGGCCTTATGATTGTCCTTTGAATCCATGGCAATCTTTCTCTCAAAATTGGCCTTAGTTGATTTTATGAGTGCTCATATTTTTTTTACTAATAATGATCAGGGGTGACTTCCCTTTTATGGATTTTGTTCTATCATGTAATAGCTTTCTCCTCTTATTGTAAAGTTTGTTAATGGCTGGGGTCCACCAAACTGGACGTTTGCCCTTTGTGGAAAGAGTCTTGGTTTTATTTGGGATTGCCTGATCCATGCAGTCCTGGAGGTGTTCATAGAAGGCATTTGTAAGGGCTTCCGCAGCTTGGGTTGTGGTTTCCACTGGCTCAGGGGCCTTGAAGGATACCACACCAGTCTTGAGTAGTGTGAAGTTTGCTTTCAGAGAAGTTCTTCACTATGGTCTTTTTTGTTTGGGGTGGGGGCGGGATGTGGATTTCCAGTGAGATTAGTTTATGATCAGATCTCACCAATGAGGGATATACTTCCGGTGTGGAGCATTTTGTCCCCATGTCTGTGATAATGAGATCGAGTACATTTTCTCCTCTCGTGGGAACAGTGACTAGCTGTTCCATGGCATTTGAATTTATGAACTCCAGGAACCGTTGGGCTAGAAAGTTAGGGCTTGAGTAATGTTCCCAGTCTATATTCGGGTAGTTGAAGTCACCTAATATGATGGTGTTTGGAGATACATTTATACCCTCCAGTGTCTTCAGGAAGGCTGTGTGGGGTTCCTGAGTTTGGGAGGGTGGCCTGTAGCATGCTACAATTTGTAGAGCAGTTTTGCCTATGGTTAGTTGCACCTGGATGGTTTCCGGCTTGCATTGCCACCAACCTGGAGGTGTGGGTATCCTTTATGAATATGGATACACCCTCCTTTTGTGGTGTGGTCCGGGTTTTGGGGCCAGAACGCATGATATGAGGTAAAACCTAATAGTGCCGGGGTGCTCTCAGGAGCCTTGAACCAGGTTTCAGTTACAGCACAGACATCGATGTTCTCCATACTGAGAAGGGCCTCGAGTGCATGCATTTTGAGATTTAGACTTCTGGCATTGAGCAGCATTACCCTCAGTTTCTTCCCATTTTTGTTTTCTAGGGTGGTAGGTTCAGAATTTGAGCCTTGCCTAAAAAAGGCACTATGGGGGTGGCAAGAGCCTTAGCCAATATCCGGAATCCCAGGGGTGACGGGTGCAAGTCGTCCCTTGCGAAGCAGCGTGGCTTGTCAAGCATGTCATCCCAGGCAGACAGACACTGGATCCCCTTTGAATGACACCAGACATTAAGCCAATTGTTAAAGCTGATCATCTTGTCTCTATATTGTGGCATCATTCTTGGTGAAGGAAGGATACTGCTCAGGGTCAGGGTCATACCTGCCTGGGCTACATAATCAGAGAGCTCCTCTATGTCTCTTTTCATGTAGTCCAGGGAGGTACGTCTCAGGTCGTTCACACCAGCATGGACAATGACTGTGTCATATTTGTACTTGCCGTGGAGTGACCCCACTGCTTGTGTTATGTGGCGGATTCTAGCGCCCGATAGGCAGCTTACTGTGACCCTCACCTTGTTCAGCCTGGTGAGTGGGACGTCAGTGTGTCTGACTATGGAGTCACCTATGACAAGTACGTTTGGTGTTGTATTTGGCCTTAAGGGCTGTGACTGCTTTGCACACTGATTTTGTGGTTTATGTGTTGCTTGTGGGGTGTCTTGAGGTAGCAGTTGTTTGGGTGTCTGCTTTGGAGGCCTCTGCTGTTTAGGTAAATTTTTACTCGGAGCCTCCGAGTATGTCTTTGTGTGTTTATGTGTTTGATTCAGTAGTGTGGTAGCATTATGTGAGGCTGGTTTTGTGGTGTGTGTAGTTGCCTTCTCCTCCTGTCTGGTCTTGCCAGTCCTGAGTTGAGAGAGCTCAGCCTCCAGTTTGGCTAAATAGCTGCATCTCTCGCAAGTATTTGTGTTATGTGGGAGGAGGAGAGGGTTGTCTGTGTACATGAGGCAGTTATAACATTGCCTCAAGATTCCCAGATTCACCAGCTGGACCGGAGAGGAGATTGACAACTGACCTTTGGACATGCTAGAATAATATTGGGAATTCCTTAATAATTGAAAACAAGGGCCAGTGGGGAGTGAGGGTGTAGTGCTTTTAATTTTTAGTGCTGACTTATATAATTGCTTTAGTGAGCAAGTGCCAGGTAACTTGAGTGCAATGTGTTACAAGTAACTAAATGCAAAAACGACAAACAGTAACTTTCTTTCAAGTGAAACAAGGAAATAAGTACAGTAAGCAATGCAGATATCACTAGTGATCCACAGAAGCGCAGAGAAGCCGTGTATTAGGTGGAATTGGCGTTCCAGGGAAATAACAAGCAAACAAACAACAAGCATATAAACAAAGCTAGATTCAGCAGGCCTGGATCTAGTCTATGCTACAGCAAACAAGGTGTACCAATTTCAGTAAGATACAGTTCAAATATTCAGGCACTATAAACCTTTAACCAGAAATTCCCAGCTCAGAAGGGCAGAGTCCAGCCTCTTCTCCCACAAGAGTGCAGACCACGAACCTTCTTAATGTAAAATAACTGGCCTGAAACCCAAGTGCTTAAACCAGAACTAATACACTTGGACACTGGGCTCTCAATCAGCAGTTCCCAACTTAGAAGGATGAAAGCTACCTGTCCTGCCACCACAGTGCTTGCCACAAACCTTCCTAATGTACAACAACTGGTCTGAAGCCCAAGTGCTTAATCCAAAAGACTTAGAATGATAGCTACACTTTAATCAAGTTACAACCAAGCAGTGATAAATACAATTGAATACTTTAGAGAATGTCTGGATTAGTGCTCAAGTTACACAAACAAAGCTAGATCCAGCAGGCCCGAATCCAGTCTATGCCACAGCAAACAAGGCACCAACTTCAGTAAGAAGCAGTTCAGATATGCATGCACTATAAGCCTTTAACCAGAAATTCCCAGCTCAGAAGGGCAGAGTCCAGCCTCTCCTCCCACAAGAGTGCAGACCACGAACCCTCTTAATGTAAAATAACTGGCCTGAAAGCCCAAGTGCTTAAACCAGAATTAATACACTTTTAGAATAACAGACACTGAGCCCTCAATCAGCAGTTCCTAACCTAGAAGGATGTAAGCTACCTGTTCTGCCACAACAGTGCAGACCACAAACCCTCTCAGTGCAAAACAACTGGTCTGAAGCCCAAGTGTTTAAACCAAAAGGCTTAGAATGAGTTACACCAAGCAGTAATAAATACAACTGAGTATTTTTAAGATGATGCAAAAGTAAAATGAAGTAGGTAGAAACACAAGTACAGTAAAAGCAGATTAATTTTTTTTTTTTTTTTTTTTCCTGTCCTTTTCCTTGCGTTTTTTGTAAACTCCAGTCGTCGGCTGCTCCGACGGCATTATAATGACAGAACCCGTAACTGCGGCCCTGCATGAGGCCTCCAGTGAATAAAAACTACATTGCAAAGTATGCTTTCCCACTTGTTCAGCTGCATGAAATAAATCCTGCATTTCCTTGTTATCAGAACATTCAGAATTTGTCAACATTTTCTGTTTAAGCAGTGACAGTAAATATTGCTGATATTTAAGCATATGAAACTGACAATTTAAAGCCCTTACAGCCACGGTAGCAGAAGTGTAAACTTTTTTCCCCCATCTGTCCAGTGCCCTAGAATCCCTATCAGAGGGGACAGGGTTTTTTGCAGTGGAAGCCTTGACCCCTTTGGGACCCAGAGATATAGTTTCTGGGTCTGCAGCAGGGTTTTTATATAGAAATTTATGAGAATCTGAAACCCTGTAGTATCTGTCTGGCTTGGCAGGTGCAGGGGGTAAAGAGTCAGGAGACAGCCCGGATTCTGAAAATACATCATCTACAATGTGTAGAACAGGTGGAATAGCAAGTGGTCTGTGCTGAGGAAGTAAAAGAAAATCTCTGAGCCTTTTCTTAGATTCTGAATAATCTTGGCTCTCCCAGTGAAAATGCTCCCTCATGGTATGCAAAGTTTCCCCAAAAGAATAGTCCTCAGGAGGAGAGGCTGAAGGAATAGATTCTTCAGCATCAGAATCCCTCATAGGGAGGAAAAGAGTATCCCTGTTCAGAACAGGAGTCAGAGGAAACTGAAACCTGATCTGAGGAGTCATATTCTGTCTCTTGCCTAGGCCTCTTATCAGGAGGGGGATGGGAACCCCTGATCAAAGTAATAAGGTCTTCGGCCATTTTAAGCATCTGTTTCTTAGGCATGGAAGTCTGTCCAGGAGAATGCTGTACTTGTTTCTTTGTCTTCAGACCTGTTTAATCTTAGTCTTTGAAGCTGGGTAGGCTTGACATATAATTGCGTAGGTCTGAAGACACCCTCAGAAGCCGATGCCTGCTCAGCGGCTCCGGACCCATCTGAGGGAATAGTTTCCAAGGATCCAATACCTTGAGTATCCAGAGGCCTAGTTGGCTCCACATGGGAGTCGGTAGCGGCCTGTGGCTCCTGGGTAGCGGGCGTCAGGGACTGCGAAAGTGCCTCACTGAGAACCGGCACTGGCCTAGCAGGGGCCTCGTAATCGGTTTTGGACCTCGGATGCCTGTCCTTTTCCTTGCGTTTTTTGTAAACTCCAGTCGTCGGCTGCTCCGACGGCATTATATAATTAAACCTTCAGCCGAAGTAATGAAAGGCAAATTCGTACCGACGCTTAATAGTGCGTTGGTTAAATCTTGCACAAAACCGACAGCTAGCAATGTCGTGATGAGGGCCAAGGCAAGGAATACAGTAAGAATGGAAATCCTTATGAGGTATTTGCTTCCCACAAGAAATACAATTGTTAAGTTTTTCTGACATCGGTCTGGAGCAAGAAAACAGTTTCCCCAATGGGGTACTTAGCTTTAATGAAGACTTCGGATCTGAAATTCGATTTTGAAACTCTCAGGAGTCGGCCGACCGGCACTTATGAACTGCTTTTGCTTCGGGCACCGCGCGGCAAGAAAGACTGAAGAAAATGGCATCGGCTGCATCTTTTATACCCCTGTTGCACTGATGTCGGGTAAGAGGCGACAGCAACCGACGCCGGACCAAGACTTTGGAATTCAGGCAGACTGCGGGTAGCCTGCCAGCAGGATAACCCAAGAGTAATTATTGCAACAGTGAAACACGAGCATCAGGTCTCAGCAAGAAAAGCAAAGCCATAAGGAAAAAAAAATGGTACGCCACAGCACTAATGGGGAAAAGGAGACATATCAGACATTTAATAAAAGGAAGGAAGGAAATGAGTAAGAAGAACCTTGGGAGAAAGCATCCCAATCAGAAGGGAAAGCAAAATCAGTCAGAAAATTAACTTGAGAAAGGGAATCAGAAAAAAGGAAAAATGGCTTCTTTGGGAGGAAAGGTAAGACACAAAGCTCCAGAGGCTGAAAAGCTGGAAGAAAATATAGTCAAGATACGGACAAGGCAGAAACTTTGAACAAATTATTTGCAACATTATTCTCAAACAAAAAGGAGGGGGGAGGAGTGCTAAAGTGGGATGGGAGGAATGCAGCATTGGTAGAGGGAGACAGTGACAGTGTACTAATAGGACTGAGGGAAGATCAAGTCAGACGCCAAGAGGGCACACCCCAGGAATTCTGAAGAATCTAGCATTGCTGTCACTCCTTACTACAGAAATCACCAACATGTCTCTCAATGGTAAAGAAGTACTAAATGACTGCAAAGTAGTAAGACAGATGCGTTTCCACAAAGCAACAGCAAAATATAGTTGCTGCACTACCTAAATCCAGAGAGAAAACACTGAAATCTTTGCAGAATTCCTGAGGAATGTCATCATGGATTTCTTATACAATTCAGGTTTATCAAGGTCTGCATTCGGGTATAGAACTAAGTCAACACAGGAATGGAAAAAGGAGATTCTGCAGATATGGATGACTGCAATTTGGGATATAAACAATAGGCAAGAGAGGGCTGGAATTTATTGGAGGAAAATTGGTAAAAGAACCAGGGTACTGGAGCAAATAATTAGAGAGGGAAAAGTAACAGAATGGGAACAGGCCAAGAATGTATTTGGACTACAGGAGAGAGACTGCCCTCCCTATCGGGGATTGATAGAATATAGGCAAAAAGAAAAAGGTGGATTCTAAGTGAAAGATCAGTACTGGGAGAGCTTTTAGTGGAATCTAGAACAGAAGCTGCTGTTAAAGGAATAATCATTAGAGCACACGAAATATTGCATGACAACTATAAGAATCAGTGGAGGTTAGCAAGGATAAGGGAGAGAGATTGGGTAAGCAATTCACAAGGAAACAATGGGGGGATACAAGTATCTCTCCTAAACATGCAAAGTCTAGAAGATTTAGGATATTTGCTTGGAAGTGTTTACATAGATATTTTTATACCCTAAGTAGACTCCAAAGAATTTTTCCTCAGGTAGATGCAAATGTTGGAAGTGTGATGTGGAAAAAGAGGTAATTGGAAACATATTTTCAGGGAGTGTAATGAGTTGGCAGGCTTTAAAGATTCCCTGTTGACTGCTCTTGTCAGAGATACTGAGTGAGCAAGTAGGAAATTATTTATTTGAGCTATGATACAGAATTTTAATTGCCTAGACATAGTAAGGCCCTGCTTAGTCTAATTATGGTGGCTGCCAAAAAAGCAATTACGAGAAAATGGAAATCAAAGTCTAAACCAACTTTACTAGAAGTAGAGAATATAGTAACAGAGCTAACACTGGAATTGGGATCTTTAGAAATGGGTAGGAGCAAAATACATACGAAAAATGGGAATTGTAGGAACAATACATGCAGAGGAGGAACACGATTTAAAAGAAGGCAGGATTTGCATGAGCTATGTAACGTCTGACTGACAACGGCTGGATAGATTATAAATGATGTATAATGTTTGCAACGACAATTACGTCAATATGGTTCGTTTTCGTTTATATAAATGTATGATTGCCTATGTCATATATGACAACTTAATAAAGATGTTTCTTATTTAAAAAATAAAGTTCGACATCTAGGTCACAATCGACAACAGAAACCTAGCAAATTTGGTGTGCCTCAGTATTTTTAAAGCTTTTGACACTGCCCTCACAAATGGCTAACTTGTAAGCTACAAGGTGCAGGAATGAGAGGAAGACAGTCAAGTGGATCCGGAAATGGCTAAATGGAAAGATGAAAAATGTGGCTGTGAAGTGTGTACTATGGTAGACAGCTGGCTAATACAACCCTTCAGTGTTCATTTCTGGGTATTGTACCCTCTGCCACACATGGTAAATCATTAGAAATAATGGAGCATAACTGTATTTGCAGACACAAGTAAAACTGTGACAATGACATAAGGCAGAAGATCCTACACAGAGGCCTTAACACTAGGCTGAAAAGTGCCAGCTGAAATTCAGTGCTACAACATGCAAAAGCTTACCATGCAGTCATCAAGACCCACATAAATAAGTACCAGTTAAGGCTGAAAAATGAAGCACTAATAAGGATAAGAGAAACCTGCAAGTTGTAGTCACTGTAGAAATCAATCACCCCCAAATGTATGCAGCAAAAGCAATCCAGATTCTGAAATGTATCTAGAAAGGAATTTATTCAAGAAGTAGAACGGCAAATATACAGTCCTTTGGTCATATTACAGCTAAAATACTGAGTACAATTATGCACTGCCTTTTCAGGGATAAGGAGAAAACAAGTAAAGAGGGTGCAAAGGAAGCTGCAAAAAGGTGACTATATTCGAGAAGGATTACAAAAAACAGCTTTGTGAAACTGCATTTCTTCATCCAAGAGGAAAGGAGATGCAAGATGACAAGGTATGGGTGAGTCAACTTGAAGGAGAGGTACACAGGACAGACACAGAAAACTTCAGGGAATGGATGGTAAGTGAATGGAACAGGCTATCAAGAGTATAGAGTATGTGACAGAGAACAAAGAGGTACTTGGGAACATTTTCTGGGAGTGCGGTAGGGTGGCAGACTAAGGATTTCCTTGTGGGATGCACTGTTGGAGATGTTGGGTGGGTGTTGGTGTGATGAGGGAGATGATTTTTCTGAGCTATGACAGAATCGGAATTGCCTAGACATGGTAAGGTCTTGCTGTATCTAATTAGGGTGGCTGCCAACAAAGAAATGACTAGAAAATGGAAATCAAAATCTAAACCAACTATACTAGTAATAAATATAGTAACATAACTAAAACAACTGGAATTGAGATCTTTAGCAAAGGGTAGAAGCAAATTACATAGAAAAAATGGGAATTGTGAGAACAATACATAAAGGGGAAGAATGAGGTTTAAAAGAAGATAGGACTTAAATGAGCTATGTAATGTTTGACTGAAAATTAATGGGCAAATTATAAATCATGTATGTTTGCAACAGGGAGAGTGTTAGTATGGTTTGTGATGTAAAATGCTTGCAACTAGACTGTCACTGTGGTTCGTTTTCATTTATATAACTGTATGATTGCATATGTTGTAAGTGATGATTTAATAAAGATGCTTCTCGTTTAAAAAAGGGGCAGGAATTGAATAACTTATGCAATGTTGCTTACATTATAGAATATATAGCAATATATGTGAAACAATATTTGTCAATATTAATTTAATGCAGTTTGATTACTTTCTTATAAATGTAAATTTGCCTGTGTCAAGTGATAATTCAATAAAGGTGTTTAAAAAAAAAGAGACAACTGGGAGGCTATACAACCACTGAAATGCTTGCAAAAGTGCGGTACAAAATGCGGGTTAGTTGGCAACAGCACTATGCTAAATGCATCAGAACAGCAGACCTACGTGGACAACACTGATCTCGTTCACCATTCTGCATATGAAATGCGACAAAATGCTATCAGATGACAACTTGAATTATCCATTAAGTTATGCAAACCTACACCTCAGAAAGCATTTATAGTGGACCAGCTAAGTAAAATCAAAGCAGTATGCGAAAAACAACAAATATATACTAAATGAATCTAAAACACAACGTATTCAGCTTTCAGCTCTCTACATCAGAATCTACAACTGTGAATAAAATATCAATTTTAAAATACTAACCGACGTGTATCTACTGTGTCTGCCTAGGCTTATCTTATTTACACAATGTGGAACAAGTCATTTATAACTGGAGTAAAGCATCATTGGTTCTGACATGCAGGGAACAGTTGCCATTCTCAGGCCTGCTCTATACAAAAAGTATCAGTCAGTGCTGAAATTCCACAATTAGTAAGACTAAAGGCTGCAAACCAGCCTCACAATGTATACTGGAATCTCAAGAGGCCAAAACGTTTAATATAAATGTCACATGCAGACATGTCCTCAACAACTAAGGCTGGCAGCAAGAACCATCTCATTATAGATCCCAAGTGCCTTAACATTTCTGTCTTCTCTGCATATACGCTCCTAGGTTAGACACACTGGCTTGGACTCCCCTTCAACTACTCGCAAGTATTTTTGCTATTTAATTTAGTTTATCTTCCATTTGACAATTACAGTTCCATCTATTTTACAGGACCTTGGGCTATAAACCAGCACCTGCTGAACAGCTAGACAGAAGTTTAATTAAAAGAAAGGCTTTAACATTTCCACTGCAAGGCTGCTGGGAGGAAAAAAAAAACGCACAAGAATGAGAGAGAAAGAAGTAAACAAATGTTTCTGTGATTAGCAGTTAATTTTCACTACTAATGTCTTCTACCATTTAAGTAACAATATTTTCTTATCAGTGTTCCTGGCCTTTCATAAGGGATGTTTACATATATTATGAAATGTTTTTCCTCAACATCTATGGCACTCTGAAAGAAGCAGGAAAAAAAAAACCCAAACCAACCTGCTTTAAACAAGCATGCAACAGTAAATGTCAAGTGTCATTCTCGTTCTGTTCAAGCAGATTTGTTTTTAAATCACGTAAGTTAATTTTAATAAACAACCACAACCACATACCACTGAAACAGTTAAAACATATTGAACACAGACAAAATACACAGCACAGGAAAGAGAAAATAATAAATCAAACAAAACATCCTACTAAAAGATTCTGCATTTTAATTTTGTAGAACCCCAGCTCACGAGATTTCTAGGCCAAAATTTTGTTTACTCATTTCACTTTTTTGAATACCTATTTTGGAAGTCATTTCAAAAGTGAAGAGAACTAGAATACCGCTGATGTCAGAAATCACACAACAGCTACAGTACACTAAAGGTGAGAATGAAACTTAAATCTACTGCATTTCTTCTATGTTTGCCAAGCAAAGAATCATCCTAGTATAAATATATTCACACAGTGTAAATACCCTTAGCTAAGTCACTTGGGGTTTAAATAAGATTTTTGGAACTCTAGACCATCTTTCAGAATGTACCCATAATTACATGTAGTACGTTTCCCAAAATGGCAATTTTAAGCCAAAAAAATTATCCAAGCAGGAATTCTGAAAAGAAAAAAAAAAAAAAACAAACAATTTAACAAAAATGGTTAGTTTAATAAAATAAAACCACAGCAAACATTCCAGAACTTTTTACAATTTAATTTTAGCAAACCACATGCCTTCAACACAGATGCAGGTGCAACAAGAGAATCCAACTTTTGTATTTAGTTCTGTTTACACGTATCTTCAAAGAAAGAACACACAACCATGCCACTTTACAACAGAATAAGTTCTTAAATCACAACAATACCACTGTTTTCACTTAGAAATCATTTATATGCATGTAGAGGCATTTCAACTGTACTCTGGACATTACACAATCTGGTAAGACAGTCACTGTGAAATTTATTATTTATTTAACATTTGTTAACTGGGAAAGTCCAACTTGGAACAAAGTCAATTTTCAGCGGAGGCCTGGGGAGAAATGCTGCAGACACATGTCTTTGTAACGTGGGAGGAAACTGGAGTATCCAGAGGAAACCCACACGAATGCAGCGAGGACATGCAGATTCCGCACATAAGGCACCCCGGCCGAGAACTGAACCAGAGAATCTCTTGCTGTGAAGCAACAATGCTACCGCTGCACCACTATGGGTCCAACTGCCTCAAAACTGTCTGCATTTGATAACTGCATACAAGAGGACATGGACCGTTCTCAGTAAAACTCTCAGGGAATTATACTCAAACCATCACATAAACAATGCATTCAAGAATGGACTTCCTTCCTTAATGAGCTCCAAGTAGGTGTTGGCATGGCCACGCTGCTATGGTCAGTAAAAGGATTTTAGATGATGATAGGAAAGGTCACTCTTTTACAGAAAGTGTGTACAGCAGTTATTTTTGTTGTAATATTAGCTCAGTAGCCATAAGATCCAAGGAGTACTGCAATACCTACCCAACAAACTAGTAGCCATAGCCTCACCTTACAGAAGCTGATCATAACACAATTTGGCACAATGTACTTCTTAATATGCAAAGAAGCCTGTGATGGGTCATACCAATATATGTCTGTAACTCAAACATATATTTGTTTTCTTGTAATATTTGCTGGGTAAAATTTTTTGCACATCTAATTTTAAAATGTAATTATGATGTGTTTTCATATGCAAAGGTAAAATAACAGCTTTGTCGTGAGTAAAAATATGTGCTGCCCTAAATCTGATTAGCATGGCATTCTCATGCTGTCAGATTCTGAAGGGAGACCTTAACAATAAAATTGTGAAAGCCAGTACATGGGATTTGTTTTAATTTCTTTAAAAAAAAAAAAATACACTCAGAACAATGATCTAGCTCCTTCAACACAAACAATAAAGATCCTCTGATAGGCCACAGCTTCTCTGACTAAGAAGTCCACAAACTGTCCCAAAATAAAAGCTGTGTTAAAGTATTTCAGCTTTCATACTATTCCTCCCTAACATTAACTACTGCCTTACTTGGTATACCTCTGAAGTTTGAAGTCTAGCCACAGTAATATATTTCAACTTGTTTGACGTCATAAGTTAGGTACAATCCAGCTTTACACTAATTTAACTGTGATTAAATGGCTGCTTTTTTACTTTCACATAGACCAATTCCACTACTAACCCTTAATAATGACTTTCTGATTGGCTATATGCTTGCTGTTCTACTGTAGGCAGGTAAAAGGGTGGGGGTGTTGGTATAATGGTTAAGGTGTTTACATTATAGATACAAAGTACAGGGTTTAATTCTCACTTTTGGAAGGAAAACTGACTCAGCTTAAAATAGCCCACAAAGGCAGCTAGCCTACTACTTACCCATAAATCTATAAACCTATAAATGGAATTTTTAGCAATACTAACATCAACCTGTGCTGCGGTAGCGTTGTCGCCTCACAGCAAGACGTTGTCACGATCGATTCTCAGCTAGAGCATCTTCTGTGTGGAGGCATGCGTGAATGGGCGTGCCTTCGTTGAAGGTTGTGCATCAGGGCTGGTAACTCAGCATGTAAAAATCCACTACCAAACATTAGCGGACCAGAGTTCTGCAGTGGCGACCCCTCACTGGGATAAGCCTAAAGACACAACAACAACAACAACAACTAATATCAACCGTTCTCTCACATGCATATTTCTCCTCACAATCAAGATCCATAGTCATTTAAATTTCTAATCATGGAGCAGCTCTAGTTAGTTGCTTTCAGCACTTCCACCTCAAATTTCACCTTTTGACTGGATATATCAACTATTTAACAGTGATCAAGTGAAACAATTCTATCTAGAGCAGTATTCTGTTTTTTAAACACACATGTGCACATGCACCCCAACCCTGTTGCATACGACATTGTGAACTGTGATTAAGTGACATTAAGTGACACTAGGTCAACTGCCGCCTTACTCAGACTTATATTACTACCTGCTCATTTAGTACTCATTCTACTCACTTATATATTTAACTTTTCAGCTCGTTTCACACAAAAATAAGTTACTCCCTCTTTACCCTCTCCGTATGACAATTTAACTGTGAGCAAAAGAGTGAACGCTTTAATACTTTGAAAGCTCCATTTGCAAGCACTTCAATCTGATGGGGTTTACACCTCCACTGGAAAAAGGACTTCACTTAGATTTATTTTACAGTTGTTGACCGGGAAAGTTCGACTGGGTTTATGCCTATTTTCATCGGAGGCCTGGGGAGAAAAGCTCCATATATTCAGACATATGAGATTTAAATAATATAAGAGCACAACCTAGCATATCAGATGAAAAAAGAAACAGTATAATTATAGTAAAGACACAGTTTAACAGGATAAATGGCCTATATGTCAGAGTACATCACAAGGAAGGCTCCATATATTCAGACAAGCAAAATTTCACATAATATAAGAGTTGTTGTTGTTTGTCTTTCGGCTTTTTCCTGGTAAGGGGTCGCCACAGTGGAACTCCGGTCCGCTAATGATTGGCAGTAGATTTTTACGAAATGCCGAGGTGCCAGCTCGACACCCAACCTTCAACAAGGGCACGCCTATTTACGCACTCATGTCTTTCGAACGCTACCCAACCGTGGGGAGGACATGCAGACTCCATACAGAAGGCACTTCCAAGCCAAGCAGAGAATCGAACAGGAGTATAATCTAACATTTCAGAGGGAAAAAAAAACAGCATATTTAAAGCAAAGACACAGTCTGACAGGTAATGACATATGTCAGAGTATAATAACAATATAAGGTGCAAGACATTTGCCTAGTAGTAGTAATTTCTCACAGAGAAAAGAGTAAACATCGTACTGCAAACATCTGCTAGTTAAAGGATATGAAATAGTAATGAAATACTGATAACCTGTTGACAGCAGTACAGCTGGCAGCTATAATTAGTGGTACAGGAGAAGGGGGGGGTTAGGTGAGGTATGGACAAGGACATAGCCAGTGACATTTTAGGTGTGCTTTAAGAGCATTTTTGAAGAGAATGCTGGAAGGGAGGGTAGTTATGGCAGTGGGAAGAGTTTTCCAGATTTTGGATATGGAGTAGGAGAATAGCGCTTCCCCTGCAGTTGTTGGGTTTGGTGACTTGGAGTAGATTTTTGTTGCAGGAGTGAAGGGGTCTGGAGGATTGGTAGGGCTTGAGAAGTGTATGAAGTGAGGGAATTTGAAGATAAAAAAAAAAAAAAAAAAAAAGAACCTGCTTTTCTTTTTTACCTCTTTTATGACGGATGGGTGTTCTTATGCATTATGTACGTGAAAATGCATCACAGTCTCCACTGTGCTTGCACCAAGATTTATTCAAAACAAAAGTATTGTTAACAACTAGCTTTTTTGGCCCAGTCTTGCTGCTAGCAATCTAGCTTGCCCCTCTTGTTCATCTAATTATCCCATTGTTTGAGTGTTTTTTTTTTCCTACAACAGCCAGGTAAGTGAAGAGTAGGAGCTGCTCTCCATGCTTCATGCATTAATTACTAAGTTCAGAAGTACAGTACCTTCTGATTAAAGGAGCAGAACAAGAACAGCATTTCTCTGCATGATCCCTTGTGGGGGCTCGATTCACTACGATGCCATGTTGCAGACAACAGCTTTGATGTAAGAAAGTACAGTTGTGTATGCTTACCATAAATGTAAATGTTCGAGTGTATTCACTTGTTGCAGTCATCACACTTGGGTTATCCTGCCAAGGGTAGCCCTCAGTCAGCCCAAATACCAGAGGCTTAGTATTTCTGTGTCGGTTACTGATGCTCCAAGACTGACGTCAGGTCATCAGTGGTATAACATCAGGCAACGGACGCCATTATATCAATCAGTTTTTCTTGCCCCAAATGTCAGGAGCCCCCAAATAGGGAGCTAGGTTATGGTGGAAGAACACAATCAGTAGAAAGCAAATACCAAAAATCCCTGTAAGGAGTGAAGAAGAGAGAGAAAGAGAGACAAGGGGGGTGGAGGGTGTGGAACCACAACTGCAACAGTGAATACACTCGAACATCTACATTTATGGTAAGTGTACACAACTGTAATATGTTCTTCGTGTTTCATTGTTACAGTCATTACACTTGGGTTGATTCCCAAAGCTGAAGAAAAGGGTGGAGGCAGTCAAGAAGACTGGTGGCTGGCTAGGATGCCCTGCAAGACTATGGTTGCAAAGCCTGCCCTGGATTTGGAGAAGATAGGCAGGTGTGAATGCTTGGTGAAGGTATGAACAGAATTCGAAGTTGCAGCCTCCAGGATGTCCCTGGTAAGGACCCCTCTGAGAAAACGTGCAGAGGTGGAGGTTGCCCTGGTGGAAGGCATCTTGACCCCCTTAGGGGGCGGTTTCCCGTGGCATTTGTAGCAGAAATTAATACAGTGTGCTATCCATTTGGATATTGTTTGTTTGGATATGGCCCTTGCCCTCTGCTCCTGCTGCAAAGCTGACTAGCAATTGGTCAGTTTTTCTAAAAGATTTAGTCCTATCCAGGTAGAATCTGTGCTGTCTGTGCACATCTATAGAATGCAAAATCCTTTCCCCCTTGTATTGTGGGTTAGGGAAAATATGGGCAAATCAATAGATTGGTTGAGAGCCACATTGGACACCACTTTAGGCATGAAAGTTGGGTTAGTCCTGTGGGAGACTGTCAGCATGAAAAATGATGAAGGGCTCTACAGCCATGAGTGCTTGTAGCTCTGAAACTTGTCTAGATGAAGTGATGGCCAGAAGCAAGGCTGTTTTCCAAGAGAGGAATTTCAACTTTGCTGAAGCTGTAGGCTCAAGGGGAGGGGGGGGGGGTAGTGTGAGCTTTTCCAACACAAAATGAAGGTCCCAAGCTGGGGTAGGAGCTCTTCTGGGTGGCCTTAAATTGTTAGCCCCTCTTAGGAACTGTATGAAGAGATGGTGAGAAAAGAGAGGTGGCTCTGTGCTGTAATGAGCTGAGATGGCAGAGGCATGAATTTTAATAGAAGAGAAGGATAGGCTCCTGTGAAGTAGGTGTGCTAGGTAATCCAGGATGAGAGGTAGTGAGGGCTGTGTTGTTTCAGCTCCTTTAGCCTCGATCCAGGTGCAATACCTTTTCCACTTGTCAGCATATGATTTTCTAGTGCTGGGATGTCTGGCATCATGTATAACATCCAGGACTTGCTTGCTTAGGCTGGCAACTGTAGGAGAGGTCAGGGAATAAGCCAGGCTGCCAGGTTCAGGGTCTGCAATTGTGGATGCATGAAATCTCCGTTCTGCTGAGTCAGGAGAGTTGGGATCTGAGGTAGGTGCCATGGAGGCAGGGGTGACGGACTGTGCAGCAGGGGTACCAGTGCTGGCGTGGCCAGTCTGGGGCAATCAAGATTTCTCTTGGCTTTTCCTCCCTTATTTTGAGTAGTACCCTTGTAAGTAGCGGTAGAGGTGGAAATGCATAGATCGACAGGTTTACCCATTGGAAGGATAGGGCATCCACTTTCCAGGCCTTGCTGTGAGGTTCCCTGGTGCAGACTTTGCTGAGCTGGTGATTGTCATGGGAGCCAAAGAGCTCCACCTTTGGAATGCCCCATTTCTGGGTTACAAGGTTGAAGGTGCTGTGTTCTAGCTGCCACTCATGTGGGTCTAGGAGGTTTCCGCTTAAGTTGTCTGCCAGAGAGTTTTGGGAGCCTGGCAGAAATTGTGCTAGCAGGTGAATTTACATGGTTGAAGCCATGTGCCAAAGGGTCATGGCTAGCCTGCAAAGGGGATAAGAGTGAGTTCCTCCCTGCTTGTTGATGTACCACATCACTGTGGTGTTGTCTGTTTTGATCAGTAAAGGCCCCGCAGAGAGTAAGGGTCTGAAAGCTGACAGAGCGTGCTGAACAGCTAGCATCTCTTTTTGGTTGATGTGCAGATGTATTTGATTTGGGCTCCAATGGCCCTGAATGCACCTGCCATCCAGGTGTGCACCCCAGGCATAATCTGATGAGTCTATGGTTAGGGTCTGGCCGACGTGGGGTTGTGAAAAATGATGGCCTTTGTTGTGGTTGCATGCTGCTGCCCACCAAAGAAAATCTTTCCTTAGACAGGGTATCATAGGTATGATAGTTTCCAGGTCCTGAGAGTGTTGACACCAAAGGCTTTTTAGGCACCACTGAAGTTTCCTCATATGCAGTCGGGCATATGGAATGAGTAGAATGCAGGATGCCATGAACCCTAGAGCTTGCAGGATTTTCCTTGCAGATAAACTGGGTTCTGGTGGCTAGTTGAGAGAAGCAGCCCGTCAGATAGGCTTGTTTTTCTGGAGTAAGGAATGCCATTCTGGGATGCTGTGTCCAGGCTTGCTCCCAGGAATACAATTTTTTGAGTGGGGACTAGTTTGGATTTCTTTTCATTTATAGTATACCCCAGGAAGGTGAGTAGGTCCTTTACAAAGGTCAGGTGCTGTAACAGCTTTTCCTGACTGCCTGAATCAGGCAGTCATCTAAATAAGGATAAATTTGAAAACTCCTTTGTCTGCAAAAAGCAATGGCTGGAGCCAGGCATTTTGTGAAAACTCTGGGAGCAGTGGATAAGCCAAAGAGAAGCGCAGAGATCCTGCCTTGAAATGTAGATATTTCCTGCAAGAATCCCTGACTGTGATGTGTAGATAGGCGTCTTGTAGGTCTAGGGTGGCTAACCAAGCAGCCTTGGAAAGCAGAGGGAGAAGATGCTGGAGGGTGAGCATCTTGAATTTTGGTATCACCAGGAAGGTGTTTAGAATTGATAGATCGAGGATAGAGCACCAGGTGCCCTCTTTTCTGGGTACCAGGAAAAGCCTGGAATAGAAACCTTGGCCTATCTGGTCTGCAGAAACAGACTGTATTGCCCTCAGGGAGAGCAGGGACTGTTACTTGTTTTTTGGCCTCTGCCCACTGGTTTGGAGGAAGATCTGGGAACTTTTTTGGGGTTGGAAGAGTGTGGAAATAAAACTTGTATCCCTGAGACACTATGTTGAAGACCCATTGGTCGTTGGTGATGGAGGCCCAATTTTTTGCATGGGAGAAGAGTTTTCTTCCTAGGGGCACAAGCAGGTGGGCAGACGTAAGGGGTGGAGTTGTAAAGTCATTGTGAGTTCTTTCCATAAGGGGGTGGCTTTTCTTCCATCTTTTTTAAGACCTCTTCTGCCTTGGTGCCAAACAAATTGTCTTTGTTCAGTGGTGCATCCAATAGTATTGATTTGATATGGTCTGGTGAGGTCTGTGCCTTAAGCCAAGCATGCCTTCTAAGTACAGAACCTGTGACTGCTGCCCTGCAGGATGCTTCTAGGGTGTCAAAGCGACAGTGGAAGGTGTATTTAGTAACTTGGATTGCAGAATGCATAAGCTCCTGTAATTCTTTATTTTCTGCACAAGCCGGAAAGGTAGATTTTTTTGTTTAAGGAATTCCATTGTATGTTGCTGGTATTTCAGCATGTGGAACTGAATTTAGTGCTCTAATGGCAAGAGTTGCAGAGGTGTATACTTTTTTACCCCATCTGCCTAATGCTTGGGAATCCCTGTCCGAGGGGGTGGGATTCGTAGCTGTGATTGCTTTTATTCCTTTAGGTCCGTGGGAGATGACTTCTGGGTCAGCAGTAGGATTTTTGAAAAGAAATTTATGCGAGTCAGGGACTGTAATACCTCTCAGGCTTCCTGGGAACAGGTGGGAGGGTGTCAGGAGTTAAACTGGATTCCATAAAAACATCATCCAGAACATCCAAGACAGGAGGAATGTCTAAAGGTCTATGCTGTGGTAAATCTAAGAATTTCCTGAGTCTCTTTTTGGACTGAGGACAGTCCTGACATTCCCATTGGAGATGCTCCCTTAAAGTATGTACGGTTTCACCAAATGAAAAATCCTCTACAGGAGAGCCAGAAGGAATGGATTCCTCTGCATTTGAATCCTCATAAACAGACAAGGGTTACATGTCTTCATATTCAGAAACCTCAGAGTCATCGGACTCCTGGTCAGATAAAACTGCTGGGGACAAGTCTCTTTCTTTTGGAAGGGGTAGGCTGGGCTTCCGCTAATAAGCATGATAAAAAGTCTTCTGCCATTATAAGCATTTGAGATTGAGGCATGGAAGCAGGTGCTTGAGCTTGGGTCTTCATTTTTTTTGGTGTAGTTCATACTTTGGGTCTTAGAAACTCGGTAGTTTTAGAAAGAACCGAAGACGCGAAAGAAGTCATTGATTTTAGTCGAATATGGGTAGTGGGAAGAACTTCCTCGGAAGCCGGTGCCTGATCAGCAGCTCTGGACCCATCCAAGGTAGAGAAATCCACAGGATCCTTAGTCAAAGAAAAGACTCGCGACATACCGGACTCCGAACGGGTCTCGGTAGCAGCATGCGAATCAACAGAAGCGGGCATCAGGGGCTGTGAAAGCACCTCACTGAGGACCAGCAAACCGGCAACTAGTTTAACGGAAGCATCATTGGCAGTTTTGTACCGGTGCGGTCTGTCTCTGTGTTTATCCTTACGCTTTTTCGGAAGATCAGTAGTCGGATGGCTTACCGAAGCAATTTCGGAATACGGAGATCGAGAGCAAAAATATTTAGCTACAATAAGGGCCCGGCGACATATAGTTCTGGCATTGAACAAAGCACAGAACTGACAGCGAGGGATGTCGTGGACTGGGCCTAAACAGGTGATGTGGTAAGAATGGAAATCTCGGTGTGGTATTTGCTTTCCACAGGCAAGACCAATTGTTAACTTTTTCTGACCGGTTAGAGCAAGAAAAAAGGATCCAAAATGGGGTACTTCGCTTTAGAAGACTTCAACTTCAATTCAGAAACAAAAACTCAGGTAACGGCCGTCCAGCACTTGTGCTAACTGCTTCTGCTTTGGGCTCCTCAACAAGAAAGACTGATGTAATGGCATTGGCTGCCTGATTTTATACCACTGACGACCTGACGTCAGTCCTGGAGCGACAGCAACCGACAGAAATACTAAGCCTCTGGTATTCGGGCCGACTGGAGGGCTACCCCTGGCAGGATAACCCAAGTGTGATGACTGCAACAGTGAAACACAAAGAACATCTGTAAGTGTCCTTGTTTGCCAGGACAGCTCAGATGTGTTTTCTGACGTTTGATCCTAGCTTTACAAACCTAATTTCCTCTCACATATCATTCATGTGATTCTTCTCCTGCGCAAGATCTGCTTCTTAGAAGGGCAATTCTGAGATATCTGTATCAAAGTGTCAAAGCTCCCAACACTGGCAAGACGGGGATGTAAGCCAGAAGCAGACAATTCTTCTCAGGATGTTCTGGTACTATACTTTCTCGGCTTCCCTGCAAAACAGTTACTGTCTAGGCAACAGAGTACTGGTGCAGCAGACGCCAACATTTTCTCTCTAACTTCCCAGGTGGTGGACACAACCTCACTAACCAGGAAGTGAGCAAGCAGTGGCAGGAGTTTCTCATGCATCTGAAATTCCATGGAGCTCCTGTACAATCTCACCACCCCAGTGCTTTGTCTCCATCTTCAAATGAGTCTTCCATCATTAGGATGACCATGGCAGATTTCAACTGTGTAACATTTTTGGTGACTTAGCTAAGCTTGGGGGGGGGGGGTGCCACCACTGCACATACATCTTTTTTAAGACTCCACTTCTTTTTCCTAAGGCTGGCACAGATCATCTGGCTTCAGAACTTGTGCCACACAGCCAAAGTACTTGGTAGTATTGCCACTCAACTGGCTGCAATTTTGCTGACAGTATCCTGAAATGCGTACAGTTTGTGTGGCTTGTTTGACCACTGCTACATGCCCATTAGCATTCCGGTGACCTGACAAGTGGTCATCTTTGGGACATGGCAATGGCCCACAAGTGCAAAGTTTTACTATGGTGTGGGGGAGGGTTGGGTGTCACTGCACCATGGCATAACACAGCAAGGACAGTCATCCTAAAAATACTTTTCGGGGATTTGACTGTCACATAAAATATTACTAGCTGTGCCAGATGAATCACACATAGGGTTACACTCATTCAGAATGTTCCACATAGCATCTAGGCAGAAAGAGAATATACCGTAGTTAAACACTCATTAGAGAAGACAAGCTTCAGCTGAACTGGAAAGCTTACATACGGTCATGATTTTAAATTCCAGTTCAGAAATCTAAAATTATCAATTCCCAGGTACATATTTAGACCATCTCACTCCTGACCACATAAAACATGAAATGCAATGTCCTCAATGAGGACAGCAAGCAAAGAATGATGGTGGAGACTGTTGCTTAATTTTGGACACCTGCTCTTGAAAAAACTATTAAGCAACTCAACCTGAGCAAGTAAGCTGCATCAAAAAATGAAATTCCAAGAACTGCATCTAGTCTAGGGATAAACATTCTTACAGTCTTACATCTGAACAACTTCTGGCTTTGCTCTTGTACCAATCCAGACTAATCTACTTTATTCTTTTTACTATCAGAACTCCTTATTTCAAAACAATCTTTCTCTGTGATCACAAATGACATTACGACTGTATGACTGTACTGTTTCTACTGCTCTCAAAAAAAAAAAAAAATATATATATATATATATATATATATATATATATATATATATATACAAACTTTGTCTTTTATAATTATGTATATACATTTTAAAATATGTAATTACCATATTCTCACATAATTGTACTGTAAACAATTAATGCCTTTCTCAATACGTAGATAGTACTATGTGTTTTGTATTACTTTATCTAAACTAATATGTATGCACTGTTGCTCACTGTCTCAGTCTCAGACATTATTTTAATCTGTGGAGCTTTTCTCCCCGGGCCTCCACTGAAAATGGAAATTATCCAGCTGGACTAGCCCGGTCAACAAATGTAAAATAAATAAATAAATAAAATAAAATAAAAAGAAAAGCATTTGCAATTGCGAACCAAGCATCCAAGCATAAGCATACACTATAAAATTATAAGACCGTGAAATGCAGCAAACTCGTTTATCAGCAAGTCAATCATCATTCCAACCAGTCTTTGCACATGGTGAACAAGACATCCCCTTCTCAAGCCATCTCTCCTTCAAGCTGGCCAGTGTCAAATGACAAACACTATTCTAATGATGAAATTTAGACAAAATGACATTAAAGCATTTTTGTGCTACCCCAATATAACAAGTGGACTGCTGAAGCAGTCTGAAGGTAAACGCAAAGCTGCATTTCCCCTTGTCCAAAACATCTACTGTATACAAAGACAATATACTCCATAATTCTCCCCTGGTTAGGCCTCCAATTTTTGCTCAGTCCCTCAAGAGTCTTGTGATAGAACAGGGTGAGATACAAGTAATAAAACCTACATTAGTGCTAAGATGACAGCTTCTATGCCCAAACCTCACTAACAAGAGGCTGATGTGAGTACACTTAGATGTGTATGCCTGGTATATTGTCCAATGTGAGCGTGTGCATTCTCATACATGCCCTGTCAAGGCTAGAATAAACGCACACAGTTTGGCAGAGCCAAGCACACATTCTGAACCCATACACTCCTTGTCATGCTTCTTCACCAGTAGGTGCTAACACTACATTAAGCCAGATCACCTCCACTCCCCAGGATGTGCAAGACAACATTGGCCACACCAACTTGCCTTGTCAGCTTCTCTTGTGGTCAGGTTGTTGGTCAGTCCCAGATCAAAGTTGTCACCGTCAGGGTTTTAGAACAGATGCTGTTTCACTTTTGTCACACGTTCTGAAGGCAAGAGGTGAACAGATGAAAGAAGCAGTCTGCAAACATTACTAGACAAAGCTTCATAAGAGTGGAACCATGCATTTAAATGTATGTATGCATGCATGTAGTTATCTGTTAACTTGAATGAAAAGTCTACATCAACCACAAAAAGAAACTAATTTTATTACTGAAAGAGAACACCAGTCTGCTTTATATCATTGTTGACTTGACTTAGAAGATCTTGCATCAAATCCCTCACTCTTCCAGACGGGGTACGAAGACACCACCTGGATAATTATACAGTACAAAATTGAATGGAAGCAGCAGCCTGTGACACTATCTCATATAGGCATGCATTACTTCCTGCAACACTTTTTTTTTCATATTTCAAAACATAGTAAAAGAATGTTGCCAAAAATACTTGTGACATGCACTATTTTATGAGCTAGACATTAGCCTGCTATAAATGTACTACATGCTGCTTGTGCATTTTTAAAGTAGCAAGACTACATAAATCCATGGAGGAACACAAACTATGAATTCCACTGTTATTACTTATTTTTCTTATAAAAATAACAGTGTTAAATTCCTATGACACTGCTATATATTTCATTACATGAAAATATCAAGCAAATCTATTGCATATCCTGCCTTTCCCACAACTAAGCACCTTTATTGTTTTAAGGAATGGCTTGTAAAATGAACTTTTGCAATCCTTGAGTGTAGCACAAAGCAAAATGCCAAACAACTGAATAGCTTACCCTATCACTTTGACAAAGGCCTGGGGGCTCTTAGAGAATGAAGCACTATAACGGAATCAAATTGTAAATGATATAGATTGCTCGCAATATATACATTGTCAAAAATCAATTCTGTCAATAAAGCTCGTT